>NW_028126918.1:0-26297 GCF_965231255.1 Vanellus vanellus | reverse complement strand
CCTCAGGAAAGCAGAGAGGGGCCAAATTGTCTGGGGGCATTTGAAGGGGTTCCAGGAGGCAGTGAGGACCAGCATCACTTTTCCCCCGCTGGCACCTTTGCTGTGGCAGCAAAAGCTGGACGTTTGTCTTTTTTGCTCCAGAGAGCGCCGAAAGTGAAAAAAGGTGCTTTTGAGGATAGAGTCCTCAGGAAAGCAGAGAGGGCCAAATTGTCTGGGGCATTTGAAGGGGTTCCAGGAGGCAGTGAGGACCAGCATCACTTTTCCCTGCTGGCACCTTTGCTCTGGCAGCCAAAGCTGGACGTTTGTCTTTTTTGCTCCAGAGAGCGCCGAAAGTGAAAAAAAGTGCTTTTGAGGACAAAGTCCTCAGGAAAGCAGAGAGGGCCAAATTGTCTGGGGCATTTAAAGGGGTTCCAGGAGGCAGTGAGGACCAGCATCACTTTTCCCCGCTGGCACCTTTGCTCTGGCAGCAAAAGCTGGACGTTTGTCTTTTTTGCTCTAGACAGCGCCGAAAGTGAAAAAAGGTGCTTTTGAGGATAGAGTCCTCAGGAAAGCAGAGAGGGCCAAATTGTCTGGGGCATTTGAAGGGGTTCCAGGAGGCAGTGAGGACCAGCATCACTTTTCCCCGCTGGCACCTTTGCTGTGGCAGCAAAAGCTGGACGTTTGTCTTTTTTGCTCCAGAGAGCGCCGAAAGTGAAAAAAGGTGCTTTTGAGGATAGAGTGCTCAGGAAAGCAGAGAGGGCCAAATTGTCTGGGGCATTTGAAGGGGTTCCAGGAGGCAGTGAGGACCAGCATCACTTTTCCCAACTGGCACCTTTGCTGTGGCAGCAAAAGCTGGATGTTTGTCTATTTTGCTCCAGACAGCGCCGAAAGTGAAAAAAGGTGCTTTTGAGGATAGAGTCCTCAGGAAAGCAGAGAGGGCCAAATTGTCTGGGGCATTTGAAGGGGTTCCAGGAGGCAGTGAGAACCAGCATCACTTTTTCCCGCTGGCACCTTTGCTGTGGCAGCAAAAGCTGGACGTTTGTCTTTTTTGCTCCAGAGAGCGCCGAAAGTGAAAAAAGGTGCTTTTGAGGATAGAGTCCTCAGGAAAGCAGAGAGGGCCAAATTGTCTGGGGCATTTGAAGGGGTTCCAGGAGGCAGTGAGGACCAGCATCACTTTTCCCCGCTGGCACCTTTGCTCTGGCAGCAAAAGCTGGACGTTTGTCTTTTTTGCTCCAGACAGGGCCGAAAGTGAAAAAAGGTGCTTTTGAGGATAGAGTCCTCAGGAAAGCAGAGAGGGCCAAATTGTCTGGGGCATTTGAAGGGGTTCCAGGAGGCAGTGAGGACCAGCATCACTTTTCCCCGCTGGCACCTTTGCTGTGGCAGCCAAAGCTGGACGTTTGTCTTTTTTGCTCCAGAGAGCGCCGAAAGTGAAAAAAAGTGCTTTTGAGGACAAAGTCCTCAGGAAAGCAGAGAGGGCCAAATTGTCTGGGGCATTTGAAGGGGTTCCAGGAGGCAGTGAGGACCAGCATCACTTTTCCCCGCTGGCACCTTTGCTGTGGCAGCAAAAGCTGGACGTTTGTCTTTTTTGCTCCAGAGAGCGCCGAAAGTGAAAAAAGGTGCTTTTGAGGATAGAGTGCTCAGGAAAGCAGAGAGGGCCAAATTGTCTGGGGCATTTGAAGGGGTTCCAGGAGGCAGTGAGAACCAGCATCACTTTTCCCTGCTGGCATCTTTGCTGTGGCAGCAAAAGCTGGACGTTTGTCTTTTTTGCTCCAGAGAGAGCCGAAAGTGAAAAAAGGTGCTTTTGAGGATAGAGTGCTCAGGAAAGCAGAGAGGGCCAAATTGTCTGGGGCATTTGAAGGGGTTCCAGGAGGCAGTGAGGACCAGCATCACTTTTCCCCGCTGGCACCTTTGCTGTGGCAGCAAAAGCTGGACGTTTGTCTTTTTTGCTCCAGAGAGCGCCGAAAGTGAAAAAAGGTGCTTTTGAGGATAGAGTCCTCAGGAAAGCAGAGAGGGCCAAATTGTCTGGGGCATTTGAAGGGGTTCCAGGAGGCAGTGAGAACCAGCATCACTTTTCCCCGCTGGCATCTTTGCTGTGGCAGCAAAAGCTGGACGTTTGTCTTTTTTGCTCCAGAGAGCGCCGAAAGTGAAAAAAGGTGCTTTTGAGGATAGAGTCCTCAGGAAAGAAGAGAGGGCCAAATTGTCTGGGGCATTTGAAGGGGTTCCAGGAGGCAGTGAGGACCAGCATCACTTTTCCCCGCTGGCACCTTTGCTGTGGCAGCCAAAGCTGGACGTTTGTCTTTTTTGCTCCAGAGAGCGCCGAAAGTGAAAAAAGGTGCTTTTGAGGATAAAGTCCTCAGGAAAGCAGAGAGGGCCAAATTGTCTGGGGCATTTGAAGGGGTTCCAGGAGGCAGTGAGAACCAGCATCACTTTTCCCCGCTGGCATCTTTGCTGTGGCAGCAAAAGCTGGACGTTTGTCTTTTTTGCTCCAGAGAGCGCCGAAAGTGAAAAAAGGTGCTTTTGAGGATAGAGTCCTCAGGAAAGCAGAGAGGGCCAAATTGTCTGGGGCATTTGAAGGGGTTCCAGGAGGCAGTGAGGACCAGCATCACTTTTCCCCTCTGGCACTTTTGCTGTTGCAGCAAAAGCTGGACGTTTGTCTTTTTTGCTCCAGAGAGAGCCGAAAGTGAAAAAAGGTGCTTTTGAGGATAGAGTGCTCAGGAAAGCAGAGAGGGCCAAATTGTCTGGGGCATTTGAAGGGGTTCCAGGAGGCAGTGAGGACCAGCATCACTTTTCCCAACTGGCACCTTTGCTGTGGCAGCAAAACCTGGATGTTTGTCTATTTTGCTCCAGACAGCGCCGAAAGTGAAAAAAGGTGCTTTTGAGGATAGAGTCCTCAGGAAAGCAGAGAGGGCCAAATTGTCTGGGGCATTTGAAGGGGTTCCAGGAGGCAGTGAGAACCAGCATCACTTTTTCCCGCTGGCACCTTTGCTGTGGCAGCAAAAGCCGGACGTTTGTCTTTTTTGCTCCAGAGAGCGCCGAAAGTGAAAAAAGGTGCTTTTGAGGATAGAGTCCTCAGGAAAGCAGAGAGGGCCAAATTGTCTGGGGCATTTGAAGGGGTTCCAGGAGGCAGTGAGGACCAGCATCACTTTTCCCCGCTGGCACCTTTGCTCTGGCAGCAAAAGCTGGACGTTTGTCTTTTTTGCTCCAGACAGCGCCGAAAGTGAAAAAAGGTGCTTTTGAGGATAGAGTCCTCAGGAAATCAGAGAGGGCCAAATTGTCTGGGGCATTTGAAGGGGTTCCAGGAGGCAGTGAGGACCAGCATCACTTTTCCCCGCTTGCATCTTTGCTGTGGCAGCAAAAGCTGGACGTTTGTCTTTTTTGCTCCAGAGAGCGCCGAAAGTGAAAAAAGGTTCTTTTGAGGATAGAGTCCTCAGGAAAGCAGAGAGGGCCAAATTGTCTGGGGCATTTGAAGGGGTTCCAGGAGGCAGTGAGAACCAGCATCACTTTTCCCCGCTGGCATCTTTGCTGTGGCAGCAAAAGCTGGACGTTTGTCTTTTTTGCTCCAGAGAGCGCCGAAAGTGAAAAAAGGTGCTTTTGAGGATAGAGTCCTCAGGAAAGCAGAGAGGGCCAAATTGTCTGGGGCATTTGAAGGGGTTCCAGGAGGCAGTGAGGACCAGCATCACTTTTCCCCGCTGGCACCTTTGCTGTGGCAGCAAAAGCTGGACGTTTGTCTTTTTTGCTCCAGACAGCGCCGAAAGTGAAAAAAGGTGCTTTTGAGGATAGAGTCCTCAGGAAAGCAGAGAGGGCCAAATTGTCTGGGGCATTTGAAGGGGTTCCAGGAGGCAGTGAGGACCAGCATCACTTTTCCCCGCTGGCACCTTTGCTGTGGCAGCAAAAGCTGGACGTTTGTCTTTTTTGCTCCAGACAGCGCCGAAAGTGAAAAAAGGTGCTTTTGAGGATCGAGTCCTCAGGAAAGCAGAGAGGGCCAAATTGTCTGGGGCATTTGAAGGGGTTCCAGGAGGCAGTGAGGACC
Source organism: Vanellus vanellus (assembly GCF_965231255.1). Lineage (NCBI taxonomy): Eukaryota > Metazoa > Chordata > Aves > Charadriiformes > Charadriidae > Vanellus > Vanellus vanellus. The sequence goes on along the minus strand of NW_028126918.1, from coordinate 22,288 downwards.
AGCATCACTTTTCCCCGCTGGCACCTTTGCTGTGGCAGCCAAAGCTGGACGTTTGTCTTTTTTGCTCCAGAGATCGCCGAAAGTGAAAAAAAGTGCTTTTGAGGACAAATTCCTCAGGAAAGCAGAGAGGGCCAAATTGTCTGGGGCATTTGAAGGGGTTCCAGGAGGCAGTGAGGACCAGCATCACTTTTCCCCGCTGGCATCTTTGCTGTGGCAGCAAAAGCTGGACGTTTGTCTTTTTTGCTCCAGAGAGCGCCGAAAGTGAAAAAAGGTTCTTTTGAGGATAGAGTCCTCAGGAAAGCAGAGAGGGCCAAATTGTCTGGGGCATTTGAAGGGGTTCCAGGAGGCAGTGAGAACCAGCATCACTTTTCCCCGCTGGCATCTTTGCTGTGGCAGCAAAAGCTGGACGTTTGTCTTTTTTGCTCCAGAGAGCGCCGAAAGTGAAAAAAGGTGCTTTTGAGGATAGAGTCCTCAGGAAAGCAGAGAGGGCCAAATTGTCTGGGGCATTTGAAGGGGTTCCAGGAGGCAGTGAGGACCAGCATCACTTTTCCCCGCTGGCACCTTTGCTGTGGCAGCAAAAGCTGGACGTTTGTCTTTTTTGCTCCAGAGAGCGCCGAAAGTGAAAAAAGGTGCTTTTGAGGATAGAGTCCTCAGGAAAGCAGAGAGGGCCAAATTGTCTGGGGCATTTGAAGGGGTTCCAGGAGGCAGTGAGGACCAGCATCACTTTTCCCCGCTGGCACCTTTGCTGTGGCAGCCAAAGCTGGACGTTTGTCTTTTTTGCTCCAGAGAGCGCCGAAAGTGAAAAAAGGTGCTTTTGAGGATAGAGTCCTCAGGAAAGCAGAGAGGGCCAAATTGTCTGGGGCATTTGAAGGGGTTCCAGGAGGCAGTGAGGACCAGCATCACTTTTCCCCGCTGGCACCTTTGCTGTGGCAGCAAAAGCTGGACGTTTGTCTTTTTTGCTCCAGAGAGCGCCGAAAGTGAAAAAAGGTGCTTTTGAGGATAGAGTCCTCAGCAAAGCAGAGAGGGCCAAATTGTCTGGGGCATTTGAAGGGGTTCCAGGAGGCAGTGAGGACCAGCATCACTTTTCCCCGCTGGCACCTTTGCTGTGGCAGCAAAAGCTGGACGTTTGTCTTTTTTGCTCCAGAGAGCGCCGAAAGTGAAAAAAGGTGCTTTTGAGGATAGAGTCCTCAGGAAAGCAGAGAGGGCCAAATTGTCTGGGGCATTTGAAGGGGTTCCAGGAGGCAGTGAGGACCAGCATCACTTTTCCCCGCTGGCACCTTTGCTGTGGCAGCAAAAGCTGGACGTTTGTCTTTTTTGCTCCAGAGAGCACCGAAAGTGAAAAAAGATGCTTTTGAGGATAGAGTCCTCAGGAAAGCAGAGAGGGCCAAATTGTCTGGGGCATTTGAAGGGGTTCCAGGAGGCAGTGAGAACCAGCATCACTTTTCCCCGATGGCACCTTTGCTGTGGCAGCAAAAGCTGGACGTTTGTCTTTTTTGCTCCACACAGCGCCGAAAGTGGAAAAAGGTGCTTTTGAGGATAGAGTCCTCAGGAAAGCAGAGAGGGCCAAATTGTCTGGGGCATTTGAAGGGGTTCCAGGAGGCAGTGAGGACCAGCATCACTTTTCCCCGCTGGCACCTTTGCTGTGGCAGCAAAAGCTGGACGTTTGTCTTTTTTGCTCCAGAGAGCGCCGAAAGTGAAAAAAGGTGCTTTTGAGGATAGAGTCCTCAGGAAAGCAGAGAGGGCCAAATTGTCTGGGGCATTTGAAGGGGTTCCAGGAGGCAGTGAGAACCAGCATCACTTTTCCCCGCTGGCATCTTTGCTGTGGCAGCAAAAGCTGGACGTTTGTCTTTTTTGCTCCAGAGAGCGCCGAAAGTGAAAAAAGGTGCTTTTGAGGATAGAGTCCTCAGGAAAGCAGAGAGGGCCAAATTGTCTGGTACATTTGAAGGGGTTCCAGGAGGCAGTGAGGACCAGCATCACTTTTCCCCGCTGGCACCTTTCCTGTGGCAGCAAAAGCTGGACGTTTGTCTTTTTTGCTCCAGACAGCGCCGAAAGTGAAAAAAGGTGCTTTTGAGGATAGAGTCCTCAGGAAAGCAGAGAGGGCCAAATTGTCTGGGGCATTTGAAGGGGTTCCAGGAGGCAGTGAGGACCAGCATCACTTTTCCCCTCTGGCACTTTTGCTGTTGCAGCAAAAGCTGGACGTTTGTCTTTTTTGCTCCAGACAGCGCCGAAAGTGAAAAAAGGTGCTTTTGAGGATAAAGTCCTCAGGAAAGCAGAGAGGGCCAAATTGTCTGGGGCATTTGAAGGGGTTCCAGGAGGCAGTGAGGACCAGCATCACTTTTCCCCGCTGGCACCTTTGCTGTGGCAGCAAAAGCTGGACGTTTGTCTTTTTTGCTCCAGAGAGCACCGAAAGTGAAAAAAGGTGCTTTTGAGGATAGAGTGCTCAGGAAAGCAGAGAGGGCCAAATTGTCTGGGGCATTTGAAGGGGTTCCAGGAGGCAGTGAGGACCAGCATCACTTTTCCCCGCTGGCACCTTTGCTGTGGCAGCAAAAGCTGGACGTTTGTCTTTTTTGCTCCAGAGAGCGCCGAAAGTGAAAAAAAGTGCTTTTGAGGAAAAAGTCCTCAGGAAAGCAGAGAGGGCCAAATTGTCTGGGGCATTTGACGGGGTTCCAGGAGGCAGTGAGGACCAGCATCACTTTTCCCCGCTGGCACCTTTGCTGTGGCAGCAAAAGCTGGACGTTTGTCTTTTTTGCTCCAGAGAGCGCCGAAAGTGAAAAAAGGTGCTTTTGAGGATAGAGTCCTCAGGAAAGCAGAGAGGGCCAAATTGTCTGGGGCATTTGAAGGGGTTCCATGAGGCAGTGAGGACCAGCATCACTTTTCCCCGCTGGCACCTTTGCTCTGGCAGCAAAAGCTGGACGTTTGTCTTTTTTGCTCCAGACAGCGCCGAAAGTGAAAAAAGGTGCTTTTGAGGATAGAGTCCTCAGGAAAGCAGAGAGGGCCAAATTGTCTGGGGCATTTGAAGGGGTTCCAGGAGGCAGTGAGGACCAGCATCACTTTTCCCCGCTGGCACCTTTGCTGTGGCAGCAAAAGCTGGACGTTTGTCTTTTTTGCTCCAGAGAGCGCCGAAAGTGAAAAAAGGTGCTTTTGAGGATAGAGTGCTCAGGAAAGCAGAGAGGGCCAAATTGTCTGGGGCATTTGAAGGGGTTCCAGGAGGCAGTGAGGACCAGCATCACTTTTCCCAACTGGCACCTTTGCTGTGGCAGCAAAAGCTGGATGTTTGTCTATTTTGCTCCAGACAGCGCCGAAAGTGAAAAAAGGTGCTTTTGAGGATAGAGTCCTCAGGAAAGCAGAGAGGGCCAAATTGTCTGGGGCATTTGAAGGGGTTCCAGGAGGCAGTGAGAACCAGCATCACTTTTCCCCGCTGGCACCTTTGCTGTGGCAGCAAAAGCTGGACGTTTGTCTTTTTTGCTCCAGAGAGCGCCGAAAGTGAAAAAAGGTGCTTTTGAGGATAGAGTCCTCAGGAAAGCAGAGAGGGCCAAATTGTCTGGGGCATTTGAAGGGGTTCCAGGAGGCAGTGAGGACCAGCATAACTTTTCCCCGCTGGCACCTTTGCTGTGGCAGCAAAAGCTGGACGTTTGTCTTTTTTGCTCCAGACAGCGCCGAAAGTGAAAAAAGGTGCTTTTGAGGATAAAGTCCTCAGGAAAGCAGAGAGGGCCAAATTGTCTGGGGCATTTGAAGGGGTTCCAGGAGGCAGTGAGGACCAGCATCACTTTTCCCCGCTGGCACCTTTGCTGTGGCAGCAAAAGCTGGACGTTTGTCTTTTTTGCTCCAGAGAGCGCCGAAAGTGCAAAAAGGTGCTTTTGAGGATAGAGTCCTCAGGAAAGCAGAGAGGGCCAAATTGTCTGGGGCATTTGAAGGGGTTCCAGGAGGCAGTGAGGACCAGCATCACTTTTCCCCGCTGGCACCTTTGCTGTGGCAGCAAAAGCTGGACGTTTGTCTTTTTTGCTCCAGACCGCGCCGAAAGTGAAAAAAGGTGCTTTTGAGGATAGAGTCCTCAGGAAAGCAGAGAGGGCCAAATTGTCTGGGGCATTTGAAGGGGTTCCAGGAGGCAGTGAGGACCAGCATCACTTTTCCCCACTGGCACCTTTGCTGTGGCAGCAAAAGCTGGATGTTTGTCTATTTTGCTCCAGACAGCGCCGAAAGTGAAAAAAGGTGCTTTTGAGGATAGAGTCCTCAGGAAAGCAGAGAGGGCCAAATTGTCTGGGGCATTTGACGGGGTTCCAGGAGGCAGTGAGGACCAGCATCACTTTTCCCCGCTGGCACCTTTGCTGTGGCAGCAAAAGCTGGACGTTTGTCTTTTTTGCTCCAGACAGCGCCGAAAGTGAAAAAAGGTGCTTTTGAGGATAGAGTCCTCAGGAAAGCAGAGAGGGCCAAATTGTCTGGGGCATTTGAAGGGGTTCCATGAGGCAGTGAGGACCAGCATCACTTTTCCCCGCTGGCACCTTTGCTCTGGCAGCAAAAGCTGGACGTTTGTCTTTTTTGCTCCAGACAGCGCCGAAAGTGAAAAAAGGTGCTTTTGAGGATAGAGTCCTCAGGAAAGCAGAGAGGGCCAAATTGTCTGGGGCATTTGAAGGGGTTCCAGGAGGCAGTGAGGACCAGCATCACTTTTCCCCGCTGGCACCTTTGCTGTGGCAGCAAAAGCTGGACGTTTGTCTTTTTTGCTCCAGAGAGCGCCAAAAGTGAAAAAAGGTGCTTTTGAGGATAGAGTCCTCAGGAAAGCAGAGAGGGCCAAATTGTCTGGGGCATTTGAAGGGGTTCCAGGAGGCAGTGAGGACCAGCATCACTTTTCCCCACTGGCACCTTTGCTGTGGCAGCAAAAGCTGGATGTTTGTCTATTTTGCTCCAGACAGCGCCGAAAGTGAAAAAAGGTGCTTTTGAGGATAGAGTCCTCAGGAAAGCAGAGAGGGCCAAATTGTCTGGGGCATTTGAAGGGGTTCCAGGAGGCAGTGAGAACCAGCATCACTTTTCCCCGCTGGCACCTTTGCTGTGGCAGCAAAAGCTGGACGTTTGTCTTTTTTGCTCCAGAGAGCGCCGAAAGTGAAAAAAGGTGCTTTTGAGGATAGAGTGCTCAGGAAAGCAGAGAGGGCCAAATTGTCTGGGGCATTTGAAGGGGTTCCAGGAGGCAGTGAGGACCAGCATAACTTTTCCCCGCTGGCACCTTTGCTGTGGCAGCAAAAGCTGGACGTTTGTCTTTTTTGCTCCAGACAGCGCCGAAAGTGAAAAAAGGTGCTTTTGAGGATAAAGTCCTCAGGAAAGCAGAGAGGGCCAAATTGTCTGGGGCATTTGAAGGGGTTCCAGGAGGCAGTGAGGACCAGCATCACTTTTCCCCGCTGGCACCTTTGCTGTGGCAGCAAAAGCTGGACGTTTGTCTTTTTTGCTCCAGAGAGCGCCGAAAGTGAAAAAAGGTGCTTTTGAGGATAGAGTCCTCAGGAAAGCAGAGAGGGCCAAATTGTCTGGGGCATTTGAAGGGGTTCCAGGAGGCAGTGAGGACCAGCATCACTTTTCCCCGCTGGCACCTTTCCTGTGGCAGCAAAAGCTGGACGTTTGTCTTTTTTGCTCCAGACCGCGCCGAAAGTGAAAAAAGGTGCTTTTGAGGATAGAGTCCTCAGGAAAGCAGAGAGGGCCAAATTGTCTGGGGCATTTGAAGGGGTTCCAGGAGGCAGTGAGGACCAGCATCACTTTTCCCCACTGGCACCTTTGCTGTGGCAGCAAAAGCTGGATGTTTGTCTATTTTGCTCCAGACAGCGCCGAAAGTGAAAAAAGGTGCTTTTGAGGATAGAGTCCTCAGGAAAGCAGAGAGGGCCAAATTGTCTGGGGCATTTGAAGGGGTTCCAGGAGGCAGTGAGAACCAGCATCACTTTTCCCCGCTGGCACCTTTGCTGTGGCAGCAAAAGCTGGACGTTTGTCTTTTTTGCTCCAGAGAGCGCCGAAAGTGAAAAAAGGTGCTTTTGAGGATAGAGTCCTCAGGAAAGCAGAGAGGGCCAAATTGTCTGGGACATTTGAAGGGGTTCCAGGAGGCAGTGAGAACCAGCATCACTTTTCCCCGCTGGCATCTTTGCTGTGGCAGCAAAAGCTGGACGTTTGTCTTTTTTGCTCCAGAGAGCGCCGAAAGTGAAAAAAGGTGCTTTTGAGGATAGAGTCCTCAGGAAAGCAGAGAGGGCCAAATTGTCTGGGGCATTTGAAGGGGTTCCAGGAGGCAGTGAGGACCAGCATCACTTTTCCCCGCTGGCACCTTTGCTGTGGCAGCAAAAGCTGGACGTTTGTCTTTTTTGCTCCAGAGAGCGCCGAAAGTGAAAAAAGGTGCTTTTGAGGATAGAGTCCTCAGGAAAGCAGAGAGGGCCAAATTGTCTGGGGCATTTGAAGGGGTTCCAGGAGGCAGTGAGGACCAGCATCACTTTTCCCCGCTGGCACCTTTGCTGTGGCAGCAAAAGCTGGACGTTTGTCTTTTTTGCTCCAGAGAGCGCCGAAAGTGAAAAAAGGTGCTTTTGAGGATAGAGTCCTCAGGAAAGCAGAGAGGGCCAAATTGTCTGGGGCATTTGAAGGGGTTCCAGGAGGCAGTGAGGACCAGCATCACTTTTCCCCGCTGGCACCTTTGCTGTGGCAGCAAAAGCTGGACGTTTGTCTTTTTTGCTCCAGAGAGCGCCGAAAGTGAAAAAAGGTGCTTTTGAAGATAGAGTCCTCAGCAAAGCAGAGAGGGCCAAATTGTCTGGGGCATTTGAAGGGGTTCCAGGAGGCAGTGAGAACCAGCATCACTTTTCCCCGCTGGCACCTTTGCTCTGGCAGCAAAAGCTGGACGTTTGTCTTTTTTGCTCCAGACAGCGCCGAAAGTGAAAAAAGGTGCTTTTGAGGATAAAGTCCTCAGGAAAGCAGAGAGGGCCAAATTGTCTGGGGCATTTGAAGGGGTTCCAGGAGGCAGTGAGGACCAGCATCACTTTTCCCCGCTGGCACCTTTGCTGTGGCAGCAAAAGCTGGACGTTTGTCTTTTTTGCTCCAGAGAGCGCCGAAAGTGAAAAAAGGTGCTTTTGAGGATAGAGTCCTCACGAAAGCAGAGAGGGCCAAATTGTCTGGGGCATTTGAAGGGGTTCCAGGAGGCAGTGAGGACCAGCATCACTTTTCCCCGCTGGCACCTTTGCTGTGGCAGCAAAAGCTGGACGTTTGTCTTTTTTGCTCCAGAGAGCACCGAAAGTGAAAAAAGGTGCTTTTGAGGATAGAGTCCTCAGGAAAGCAGAGAGGGCCAAATTGTCTGGGGTATTTGAAGGGGTTCCAGGAGGCAGTGAGAACCAGCATCACTTTTCCCCGCTGGCACCTTTGCTGTGGCAGCAAAAGCTGGACGTTTGTCTTTTTTGCTCCAGACAGCGCTGAAAGTGAAAAAAGGTGCTTTTGAGGATAAAGTCCTCAGGAAAGCAGAGAGGGCCAAATTGTCTGGGGCATTTGAAGGGGTTCCAGGAGGCAGTGAGGACCAGCATCACTTTTCCCCGCTGGCACCTTTGCTCTGGCAGCAAAAGCTGGACGTTTGTCTTTTTTGCTCCAGAGAGCGCCGAAAGTGAAAAAAGGTGCTTTTGAGGATAGAGTCCTCAGGAAAGCAGAGAGGGCCAAATTGTCTGGGGCATTTGAAGGGGTTCCAGGAGGCAGTGAGAACCAGCATCACTTTTCCCCGCTGGCATCTTTGCTGTGGCAGCAAAAGCTGGACGTTTGTCTTTTTTGCTCCAGAGAGCGCCGAAAGTGAAAAAAGGTGCTTTTGAGGATAGAGTCCTCAGGAAAGCAGAGAGGGCCAAATTGTCTGGTGCATTTGAAGGGGTTCCAGGAGGCAGTGAGGACCAGCATCACTTTTCCCCGCTGGCACCTTTCCTGTGGCAGCAAAAGCTGGACGTTTGTCTTTTTTGCTCCAGACAGCGCCGAAAGTGAAAAAAGGTGCTTTTGAGGATAGAGTCCTCAGGAAAGCAGAGAGGGCCAAATTGTCTGGGGCATTTGAAGGGGTTCCAGGAGGCAGTGAGGACCAGCATCACTTTTCCCCTCTGGCACTTTTGCTGTTGCAGCAAAAGCTGGACGTTTGTCTTTTTTGCTCCAGACAGCGCCGAAAGTGAAAGAAGGTGCTTTTGAGGATAAAGTCCTCAGGAAAGCAGAGAGGGCCAAATTGTCTGGGGCATTTGAAGGGGTTCCAGGAGGCAGTGAGGACCAGCATCACTTTTCCCCGCTGGCACCTTTGCTGTGGCAGCAAAAGCTGGACGTTTGTCTTTTTTGCTCCAGAGAGCACCGAAAGTGAAAAAAGGTGCTTTTGAGGATAGAGTCCTCAGGAAAGCAGAGAGGGCCAAATTGTCTGGGGCATTTGAAGGGGTTCCAGGAGGCAGTGAGGACCAGCATCACTTTTCCCCGCTGGCACCTTTGCTGTGGCAGCAAAAGCTGGACGTTTGTCTTTTTTGCTCCAGAGAGCGCCGAAAGTGAAAAAAAGTGCTTTTGAGGACAAAGTCCTCAGGAAAGCAGAGAGGGCCAAATTGTCTGGGGCATTTGAAGGGGTTCCAGGAGGCAGTGAGGACCAGCATCACTTTTCCCCGCTGGCACCTTTGCTGTGGCAGCAAAAGCTGGACGTTTGTCTTTTTTGCTCCAGACAGCGCCGAAAGTGAAAAAAGGTGCTTTTGAGGATAGAGTCCTCAGGAAAGCAGAGAGGGCCAAATTGTCTGGGGCATTTGAAGGGGTTCCAGGAGGCAGTGAGGACCAGCATCACTTTTCCCCGCTGGCACCTTTCCTGTGGCAGCAAAAGCTGGACGTTTGTCTTTTTTGCTCCAGACAGCGCCGAAAGTGAAAAAAGGTGCTTTTGAGGATAGAGTCCTCAGGAAAGCAGAGAGGGCCAAATTGTCTGGGGCATTTGAAGGGGTTCCAGGAGGCAGTGAGGACCAGCATCACTTTTCCCCTCTGGCACTTTTGCTGTTGCAGCAAAAGCTGGACGTTTGTCTTTTTTGCTCCAGACAGCGCCGAAAGTGAAAAAAGGTGCTTTTGAGGATAAAGTCCTCAGGAAAGCAGAGAGGGCCAAATTGTCTGGGGCATTTGAAGGGGTTCCAGGAGGCAGTGAGGACCAGCATCACTTTTCCCCGCTGGCACCTTTGCTGTGGCAGCAAAAGCTGGACGTTTGTCTTTTTTGCTCCAGAGAGCGCCGAAAGTGAAAAAAAGTGCTTTTGAGGACAAAGTCCTCAGGAAAGCAGAGAGGGCCAAATTGTCTGGGGCATTTGAAGGGGTTCCAGGAGGCAGTGAGGACCAGCATCACTTTTCCCCGCTGGCACCTTTGCTGTGGCAGCAAAAGCTGGACGTTTGTCTTTTTTGCTCCAGAGAGCGCCGAAAGTGAAAAAAGGTGCTTTTGAGGATAGAGTCCTCAGGAAAGCAGAGAGGGCCAAATTGTCTGGGGCATTTGAAGGGGTTCCAGGATGCAGTGAGGACCAGCATCACTTTTCCCCGCTGGCACCTTTGCTCTGGCAGCAAAAGCTGGACGTTTGTCTTTTTTGCTCCAGAGAGCGCCGAAAGTGAAAAAAGGTGCTTTTGAGGATAGAGTCCTCAGGAAAGCAGAGAGGGCCAGATTGTCTGGGGCATTTGAAGGGGTTCCAGGAGGCAGTGAGGACCAGCATCACTTTTCCCAACTGGCACCTTTGCTGTGGCAGCAAAAGCTGGATGTTTGTCTATTTTGCTCCAGACAGCGCCGAAAGTGAAAAAAGGTGCTTTTGAGGATAGAGTCCTCAGGAAAGCAGAGAGGGCCAAATTGTCTGGGGCATTTGAAGGGGTTCCAGGAGGCAGTGAGAACCAGCATCACTTTTCCCCGCTGGCACCTTTGCTCTGGCAGCAAAAGCTGGACGTTTGTCTTTTTTGCTCCAGAGAGCGCCGAAAGTGAAAAAAGGTGCTTTTGAGGATAGAGTCCTCAGGAAAGCAGAGAGGGCCAAATTGTCTGGGGCATTTGAAGGGGTTCCAGGAGGCAGTGAGAACCAGCATCACTTTTCCCCGCTGGCATCTTTGCTGTGGCAGCAAAAGCTGGACGTTTGTCTTTTTTGCTCCAGACAGCGCCGAAAGTGAAAAAAGGTGCTTTTGAGGATAGAGTCCTCAGGAAAGCAGAGAGGGCCAAATTGTCTGGGGCATTTGAAGGGGTTCCAGGAGGCAGTGAGGACCAGCATCACTTTTCCCCGCTGGCACCTTTGCTGTGGCAGCAAAAGCTGGACGTTTGTCTTTTTTGCTCCAGACAGCGCCGAAAGTGAAAAAAGGTGCTTTTGAGGATAGAGTCCTCAGGAAAGCAGAGAGGGCCAAATTGTCTGGGGCATTTGAAGGGGTTCCAGGAGGCAGTGAGGACCAGCATCACTTTTCCCCGCTGGCACCTTTGCTGTGGCAGCAAAAGCTGGACGTTTGTCTTTTTTGCTCCAGAGAGCGCCGAAAGTGAAAAAAGGTGCTTTTGAGGACAAAGTCCTCAGGAAAGCAGAGAGGGCCAAATTGTCTGGGGCATTTGAAGGGGTTCCAGGAGGCAGTGAGGACCAGCATCACTTTTCCCCGCTGGCACCTTTGCTGTGGCAGCAAAAGCTGGACGTTTGTCTTTTTTGCTCCAGAGAGCGCCGAAAGTGAAAAAAGGTGCTTTTGAGGATAGAGTCCTCAGCAAAGCAGAGAGGGCCAAATTGTCTGGGGCATTTGAAGGGGTTCCAGGAGGCAGTGAGAACCAGCATCACTTTTCCCCGCTGGCACCTTTGCTCTGGCAGCAAAAGCTGGACGTTTGTCTTTTTTGCTCCAGACAGCGCCGAAAGTGAAAAAAGGTGCTTTTGAGGATAGAGTGCTCAGGAAAGCAGAGAGGGCCAAATTGTCTGGGGCATTTGAAGGGGTTCCAGGAGGCAGTGAGGACCAGCATCACTTTTCCCCGCTGGCACCTTTGCTGTGGCAGCAAAAGCTGGACGTTTGTCTTTTTTGCTCCAGACAGCGCCGAAAGTGAAAAAAGGTGCTTTTGAGGATAGAGTCCTCAGGAAAGCAGAGAGGGCCAAATTGTCTGGGGCATTTGAAGGGGTTCCAGGAGGCAGTGAGAACCAGCATCACTTTTCCCCGCTGGCACCTTTGCTGTGGCAGCAAAAGCCGGACGTTTGTCTTTTTTGCTCCAGACAGCGCCGAAAGTGAAAAAAGGTGCTTTTGAGGATAGAGTCCTCAGGAAAGCAGAGAGGGCCAAATTGTCTGGGGCATTTGAAGGGGTTCCAGGAGGCAGTGAGAACCAGCATCACTTTTCCCCGCTGGCACCTTTGCTGTGGCAGCAAAAGCTGGACGTTTGTCTTTTTTGCTCCAGAGAGCGCCGAAAGTGAAAAAAGGTGCTTTTGACGATAAAGTCCTCAGGAAAGCAGAGAGGGCCAAATTGTCTGGGGCATTTGAAGGGGTTCCAGGAGGCAGTGAGGACCAGCATCACTTTTCCCCACTGGCACCTTTGCTGTGGCAGCAAAAGCTGGACGTTTGTCTTTTTTGCTCCAGAGAGCGCCGAAAGTGAAAAAAGGTGCTTTTGAGGATAGAGTCCTCAGGAAAGCAGAGAGGGCCAAATTGTCTGGGGCATTTGAAGGGGTTCCAGGAGGCAGTGAGAACCAGCATCACTTTTCCCCGCTGGCACCTTTGCTCTGGCAGCAAAAGCTGGACGTTTGTCTTTTTTGCTCCAGAGAGCGCCGAAAGTGAAAAAAGGTGCTTTTGAGGATAGAGTCCTCAGGAAAGCAGAGAGGGCCAAATTGTCTGGTGCATTTGAAGGGGTTCCAGGAGGCAGTGAGGACCAGCATCACTTTTCCCCGCTGGCACCTTTCCTGTGGCAGCAAAAGCTGGACGTTTGTCTTTTTTGCTCCAGACAGAGCCGAAAGTGAAAAAAGGTGCTTTTGAGGATAGAGTCCTCAGGAAAGCAGAGAGGGCCAAATTGTCTGGGGCATTTGAAGGGGTTCCAGGAGGCAGTGAGGACCAGCATCACTTTTCCCCTCTGGCACTTTTGCTGTGGCAGCAAAAGCTGGACGTTTGTCTTTTTTGCTCCAGACAGCGCCGAAAGTGAAAAAAGGTGCTTTTGAGGATAAAGTCCTCAGGAAAGCAGAGAGGGCCAAATTGTCTGGGGCATTTGAAGGGGTTCCAGGAGGCAGTGAGGACCAGCATCACTTTTCCCCGCTGGCACCTTTGCTGTGGCAGCAAAAGCTGGACGTTTGTCTTTTTTGCTCCAGAGAGCACCGAAAGTGAAAAAAGGTGCTTTTGAGGATAGAGTCCTCAGGAAAGCAGAGAGGGCCAAATTGTCTGGGGCATTTGAAGGGGTTCCAGGAGGCAGTGAGGACCAGCATCACTTTTCCCCGCTGGCACCTTTGCTGTGGCAGCAAAAGCTGGACGTTTGTCTTTTTTGCTCCAGAGAGCGCCGAAAGTGAAAAAAAGTGCTTTTGAGGACAAAGTGCTCAGGAAAGCAGAGAGGGCCAAATTGTCTGGGGCATTTGAAGGGGTTCCAGGAGGCAGTGAGGACCAGCATCACTTTTCCCCGCTGGCACCTTTGCTCTGGCAGCAAAAGCTGGACGTTTGTCTTTTTTGCTCCAGACAGCGCCGAAAGTGAAAAAAGGTGCTTTTGACGATAAAGTCCTCAGGAAAGCAGAGAGGGCCAAATTGTCTGGGGCATTTGAAGGGGTTCCATGAGGCAGTGAGGACCAGCATCACTTTTCCCCGCTGGCACCTTTGCTCTGGCAGCAAAAGCTGGACGTTTGTCTTTTTTGCTCCAGAGAGCGCCGAAAGTGAAAAAAGGTGCTTTTGAGGATAGAGTCCTCAGGAAAGCAGAGAGGGCCAAATTGTCTGGGGCATTTGAAGGGGTTCCAGGAGGCAGTGAGGACCAGCATCACTTTTCCCAACTGGCACCTTTGCTGTGGCAGCAAAAGCTGGATGTTTGTCTATTTTGCTCCAGAGAGCGCCGAAAGTGAAAAAAGGTGCTTTTGAGGATAGAGTCCTCAGGAAAGCAGAGAGGGCCAAATTGTCTGGGGCATTTGAAGGGGTTCCAGGAGGCAGTGAGAACCAGCATCACTTTTCCCCGCTGGCACCTTTGCTGTGGCAGCAAAAGCTGGACGTTTGTCTTTTTTGCTCCAGAGAGCGCCGAAAGTGAAAAAAGGTGCTTTTGAGGATAGAGTCCTCAGGAAAGCAGAGAGGGCCAAATTGTCTGGGGCATTTGAAGGGGTTCCAGGAGGCAGTGAGGACCAGCATCACTTTTCCCCGCTGGCACCTTTGCTGTGGCAGCAAAAGCTGGACGTTTGTCTTTTTTGCTCCAGACAGCGCCGAAAGTGAAAAAAGGTGCTTTTGAGGATAAAGTCCTCAGGAAAGCAGAGAGGGCCAAATTGTCTGGGGCATTTGAAGGGGTTCCAGGAGGCAGTGAGGACCAGCATCACTTTTCCCCGCTGGCACCTTTGCTGTGGCAGCAAAAGCTGGACGTTTGTCTTTTTTGCTCCAGAGAGCGCCGAAAGTGAAAAAAGGTGCTTTTGAGGATAGAGTCCTCAGGAAAGCAGAGAGGGCCAAATTGTCTGGGGCATTTGAAGGGGTTCCAGGAGGCAGTGAGGACCAGCATCACTTTTCCCCGCTGGCACCTTTGCTGTGGCAGCAAAAGCTGGACGTTTGTCTTTTTTGCTCCAGACCGCGCCGAAAGTGAAAAAAGGTGCTTTTGAGGATAGAGTCCTCAGGAAAGCAGAGAGGGCCAAATTGTCTGGGGCATTTGAAGGGGTTCCAGGAGGCAGTGAGGACCAGCATCACTTTTCCCCACTGGCACCTTTGCTGTGGCAGCAAAAGCTGGATGTTTGTCTATTTTGCTCCAGACAGCGCCGAAAGTGAAAAAAGGTGCTTTTGAGGATAGAGTCCTCAGGAAAGCAGAGAGGGCCAAATTGTCTGGGGCATTTGAAGGGGTTCCAGGAGGCAGTGAGAACCAGCATCACTTTTCCCCGCTGGCACCTTTGCTGTGGCAGCAAAAGCTGGACGTTTGTCTTTTTTGCTCCAGACAGCGCCGAAAGTGAAAAAAGGTGCTTTTGAGGATAGAGTCCTCAGGAAAGCAGAGAGGGCCAAATTGTCTGGGGCATTTGAAGGGGTTCCAGGAGGCAGTGAGGACCAGCATCACTTTTCCCCGCTGGCACCTTTGCTGTGGCAGCAAAAGCTGGACGTTTGTCTTTTTTGCTCCAGACAGCGCCGAAAGTGAAAAAAGGTGCTTTTGAGGATAAAGTCCTCAGGAAAGCAGAGAGGGCCAAATTGTCTGGGGCATTTGAAGGGGTTCCAGGAGGCAGTGAGGACCAGCATCACTTTTCCCCGCTGGCACCTTTGCTGTGGCAGCAAAAGCTGGACGTTTGTCTTTTTTGCTCCAGAGAGCGCCGAAAGTGAAAAAAGGTGCTTTTGAGGATAGAGTCCTCAGGAAAGCAGAGAGGGCCAAATTGTCTGGGGCATTTGAAGGGGTTCCAGGAGGCAGTGAGGACCAGCATCACTTTTCCCCGCTGGCACCTTTGCTGTGGCAGCAAAAGCTGGACGTTTGTCTTTTTTGCTTCAGAGAGCGCCGAAATTGAAAAAAGGTGCTTTTGCGGATAGAGTGCGCAGGAAAGCAGAGAGGGCCAAATTGTCTGGGGCATTTGAAGGGGTTCCAGGAGGCAGTGAGAACCAGCATCACTTTTCCCCGCTGGCACCTTTGCTGTGGCAGCAAAAGCTGGACGTTTGTCTTTTTTGCTCCAGAGAGCGCCGAAAGTGAAAAAAGGTGCTTTTGAGGATAGAGTCCTCAGGAAAGCAGAGAGGGCCAAATTGTCTGGGGCATTTGAAGGGGTTCCAGGAGGCAGTGAGGACCAGCATCACTTTTCCCCGCTGGCACTTTTGCTGTGGCAGCAAAAGCTGGACGTTTGTCTTTTTTGCTCCAGACAGCGCCGAAAGTGAAAAAAGGTGCTTTTGAGGATAGACTCCTCAGGAAAGCAGAGAGGGCCAAATTGTCTGGGGCATTTGAAGGGGTTCCAGGAGGCAGTGAGGACCAGCATCACTTTTCCCCGCTGGCACCTTTGCTGTGGCAGCAAAAGCTGGACGTTTGTCTTTTTTGCTCCAGAGAGCGCAGAAAGTGAAAAATGGTGCTTTTGAGGATAGAGTCCTCAGGAAAGCAGAGAGGGCCAAATTGTCTGGGGCATTTGAAGGGGTTCCAGGAGGCTGTGAGGACCAGCATCACTTTTCCCCGCTGGCACCTTTGCTGTGGCAGCAAAAGCTGGACGTTTGTCTTTTTTGCTCCAGAGAGCGCCGAAAGTGAAAAAAGGTGCTTTTGAGGATAGAGTCCTCAGGAAAGCAGAGAGGGCCAAATTGTCTGGGGCATTTGAAGGGGTTCCAGGAGGCAGTGAGGACCAGCATCACTTTTCCCCGCTGGCACTTTTGCTGTGGCAGCAAAAGCTGGACGTTTGTCTTTTTTGCTCCAGACAGCGCCGAAAGTGAAAAAAGGTGCTTTTGAGGATAGACTCCTCAGGAAAGCAGAGAGGGCCAAATTGTCTGGGGCATTTGAAGGGGTTCCAGGAGGCAGTGAGAACCAGAATCACTTTTCCCCGCTGGCACCTTTGCTGTGGCAGCAAAAGCTGGACGTTTGTCTTTTTTGCTCCAGAGAGCGCAGAAAGTGAAAAATGGTGCTTTTGAGGATAGAGTCCTCAGGAAAGCAGAGAGGGCCAAATTGTCTGGGGCATTTGAAGGGGTTCCAGGAGGCAGTGAGGACCAGCATCACTTTTCCCCGCTGGCACCTTTGCTGTGGCAGCAAAAGCTGGACGTTTGTCTTTTTTGCTTCAGAGAGCGCCGAAATTGAAAAAAGGTGCTTTTGCGGATAGAATGCGCAGGAAAGCAGAGAGGGCCAAATTGTCTGGGGCATTTGAAGGGGTTCCAGGAGGCAGTGAGAACCAGCATCACTTTTCCCCGCTGGCACCTTTGCTGTGGCAGCAAAAGCTGGACGTTTGTCTTTTTTGCTCCAGACAGCGCCGAAATTGAAAAAAGGTGCTTTTGAGGATAGAGTCCTCAGGAAAGCAGAGAGGGCCAAATTGTCTGGGGCATTTGAAGGGGTTCCAGGAGGCAGTGAGGACCAGCATCACTTTTCCCCGCTGGCACTTTTGCTGTGGCAGCAAAAGCTGGACGTTTGTCTTTTTTGCTCCAGACAGCGCCGAAAGTGAAAAAAGGTGCTTTTGAGGATAGAGTCCTCAGGAAAGCAGAGAGGGCCAAATTGTCTGGGGCATTTGAAGGGGTTCCAGGAGGCAGTGAGAACCAGCATCACTTTTCCCCGCTGGCACCTTTGCTCTGGCAGCAAAAGCTGGACGTTTGTCTTTTTTGCTCCAGAGAGCGCCGAAAGTGAAAAATGGTGCTTTTGAGGATAGAGTCCTCAGGAAAGCAGAGAGGGCCAAATTGTCTGGGGCATTTGAAGGGGTTCCAGGAGGCAGTGAGGACCAGCATCACTTTTCCCCGCTGGCACCTTTGCTGTGGCAGCAAAAGCTGGACGTTTGTCTTTTTTGCTTCAGAGAGCGCCGAAATTGAAAAAAGGTGCTTTTGCGGATAGAGTGCGCAGGAAAGCAGAGAGGGCCAAATTGTCTGGGGCATTTGAAGGGGTTCCAGGAGGCAGTGAGAACCAGCATCACTTTTCCCCGCTGGCACCTTTGCTGTGGCAGCAAAACTGGACGTTTGTCTTTTTTGCTCCAGACAGCGCCGAAATTGAAAAAAGGTGCTTTTGAGGATAGAGTCCTCAGGAAAGCAGAGAGGGTCAAATTGTCTGGGGCATTTGAAGGGGTTCCAGGAGGCAGTGAGGACCAGCATCACTTTTCCCCGCTGGCACTTTTGCTGTGGCAACAAAAGCTGGACGTTTGTCTTTTTTGCTCCAGAGAGCGCCGAAAGTGAAAAAAGGTGCTTTTGAGGATAGAGTCCTCAGGAAAGCAGAGAGGGCCAAATTGTCTGGGGCATTTGAAGGGGTTCCAGGAGGCAGTGAGAACCAGCATCACTTTTCCCCGCTGGCACCTTTGCTGTGGCAGCAAAAGCTGGACGTTTGTCTTTTTTGCTCCAGACAGCGCCGAAAGTGAAAAAAGGTGCTTTTGAGGATAGAGTCCTCAGGAAAGCAGAGAGGGCCAAATTGTCTGGGGCATTTGAAGGGGTTCCAGGAGGCAGTGAGAACCAGCATCACTTTTCCCCGCTGGCACCTTTGCTGTGGCAGCAAAAGCTGGACGTTTGTCTTTTTTGCTCCAGAGAGCGCCGAAAGTGAAAAAAGGTGCTTTTGAGGATAGAGTCCTCAGGAAAGCAGAGAGGGCCAAATTGTCTGGGGCATTTGAAGGGGTTCCAGGAGGCAGTGAGGACCAGCATCACTTTTCCCCGCTGGCACTTTTGCTGTGGCAGCAAAAGCTGGACGTTAGTCTTTTTTGCTCCAGAGAGCGCCGAAAGTGAAAAAAGGTGCTTTTGAGGATAGAGTGCTCAGGAAAGCAGAGAGGGCCAAATTGTCTGGGGCATTTGAAGGGGTTCCAGGAGGCAGTGAGGACCAGCATCACTTTTCCCCGCTGGCACTTTTGCTGTGGCAGCAAAAGCTGGACGTTAGTCTTTTTTGCTCCAGAGAGCGCCGAAAGTGAAAAAAGGTGCTTTTGAGGATAGAGTGCTCAGGAAAGCAGAGAGGGCCAAATTGTCTGGGGCATTTGAAGGGGTTCCAGGAGGCAGTGAGGACCAGCATCACTTTTCCCCACTGGCACCTTTGCTGTGGCAGCAAAAGCTGGATGTTTGTCTATTTTGCTCCAGAGAGCGCCGAAAGTGAAAAAAGGTGCTTTTGAGGATAGAGTCCTCAGGAAAGCAGAGAGGGCCAAATTGTCTGGGGCATTTGAAGGGGTTCCAGGAGGCAGTGAGGACCAGCATCACTTTTCCCCGCTGGCACTTTTGCTGTGGCAGCAAAAGCTGGACGTTTGTCTTTTTTGCTCCAGACAGCGCCGAAAGTGAAAAAAGGTGCTTTTGAGGATAGACTCCTCAGGAAAGCAGAGAGGGCCAAATTGTCTGGGGCATTTGAAGGGGTTCCAGGAGGCAGTGAGAACCAGAATCACTTTTCCCCGCTGGCACTTTTGCTGTGGCAGCAAAAGCTGGACGTTTGTCTTTTTTGCTCCAGAGAGCGCAGAAAGTGAAAAATGGTGCTTTTGAGGATAGAGTCCTCAGGAAAGCAGAGAGGGCCAAATTGTCTGGGGCATTTGAAGGGGTTCCAGGAGGCAGTGAGGACCAGCATCACTTTTCCCCGCTGGCACCTTTCCTGTGGCAGCAAAAGCTGGACGTTTGTCTTTTTTGCTCCAGACAGCGCCAAAAGTGAAAAAAGGTGCTTTTGAGGATAGAGTCCTCAGGAAAGCAGAGAGGGCCAAATTGTCTGGGGCATTTGAAGGGGTTCCAGGAGGCAGTGAGGACCAGCATCACTTTTCCCCGCTGGCACCTTTGCTCTGGCAGCAAAAGCTGGACGTTTGTCTTTTTTGCTCCAGAGAGCGCCGAAAGTGAAAAAAGGTGCTTTTGAGGATAGAGTCCTCAGGAAAGCAGAGAGGGCCAAATTGTCTGGGGCATTTGAAGGGGTTCCAGGAGGCAGTGAGGACCAGCATCACTTTTCCCCGCTGGCACCTTTGCTGTGGCAGCAAAAGCTGGACGTTTGTCTTTTTTGCTCCAGAGAGCGCCGAAAGTGAAAAAAGGTGCTTTTGAGGATAGAGTCCTCAGGAAAGAAGAGAAAGCCAAATTGTCTGGGGCATTTGAAGGGGTTCCAGGAGGCAGTGAGGACCAGCATCACTTTTCCCCGCTGGCACCTTTGCTGTGGCAGCAAAAGCTGGACGTTTGTCTTTTTTGCTCCAGACAGCGCCGAAAGTGAAAAAAGGTGCTTTTGAGGATAAAGTCCTCAGGAAAGCAGAGAGGGCCAAATTGTCTGGTGCATTTGAAGGGGTTCCAGGAGGCAGTGAGGACCAGCATCACTTTTCCCCGCTGGCACCTTTGCTGTGGCAGCAAAAGCTGGACGTTTGTCTTTTTTGCACCAGAGAGCGCCGAAAGTGAAAAAAGGTGCTTTTGAGGATAGAGTCCTCAGGAAAGCAGAGAGGGCCAAATTGTCTGGGGCATTGGAAGGGGTTCCAGGAGGCAGTGAGAACCAGCATCACTTTTCCCCGCTGGCACCTTTGCTGTGGCAGCAAAAGCTGGACGTTTGTCTTTTTTGCTCCAGAGAGCGCCGAAAGTGAAAAAAGGTGCTTTTGAGGATAGAGTCCTCAGGAAAGCAGAGAGGGCCAAATTGTCTGGGGCATTTGAAGGGGTTCCAGGAGGCAGTGAGGACCAGCATCACTTTTCCCCGCTGGCACCTTTGCTGTGGCAGCAAAAGCTGGACGTTTGTCTTTTTTGCTCCAGAGAGCGCCGAAAGTGAAAAAAGCTGCTTTTGAGGATAGAGTCCTCAGGAAAGCAGAGAGGGCCAAATTGTCTGGGGCATTTGAAGGGGTTCCAGGAGGCAGTGAGAACCAGCATCACTTTTTCCCGCTGGCACCTTTGCTGTGGCAGCAAAAGCTGGACGTTTGTCTTTTTTGCTCCAGACAGCGCCAAAAGTGAAAAAAGGTGCTTTTGAGGATAGAGTCCTCAGGAAAGCAGAGAGGGCCAAATTGTCTGGGGCATTTGAAGGGGTTCCAGGAGGCAGTGAGGACCAGCATCACTTTTCCCCGCTGGCACCTTTGCTGTGGCAGCAAAAGCTGGACGTTTGTCTTTTTTGCTCCAGAGAGCGCTGAAAGTGAAAAAAGGTGCTTTTGAGGATAGAGTGCGCAGGAAAGCAGAGAGGGCCAAATTGTCTGGGGCATTTGAAGGGGTTCCAGGAGGCAGTGAGGACCAGCATCACTTTTCCCCGCTGGCACCTTTGCTGTGGCAGCAAAAGCTGGACGTTTGTCTTTTTTGCTCCAGAGAGCGCCGAAAGTGAAAAAAGGTGCTTTTGAGGATAAAGTCCTCAGGAAAGCAGAGAGGGCCAAATTGTCTGGGGCATTTGAAGGGGTTCCAGGAGGCAGTGAGGACCAGCATCACTTTTCCCCGCTGGCACCTTTGCTCTGGCAGCAAAAGCTGGACGTTTGTCTTTTTTGCTCCAGACAGCGCCGAAAGTGAAAAAAGGTGCTTTTGAGGATAGAGTCCTCAGGAAAGCAGAGAGGGCCAAATTGTCTGGGGCATTTGAAGGGGTTCCAGGAGGCAGTGAGGACCAGCATCACTTTTCCCCGCTGGCACCTTTGCTGTGGCAGCAAAAGCTGGACGTTTGTCTTTTTTGCTCCAGAGAGCGCCGAAAGTGAAAAAAGGTGCTTTTGAGGATAGAGTCCTCAGGAAAGCAGAGAGGGCCAAATTGTCTGGGGCATTTGAAGGGGTTCCAGGAGGCAGTGAGGACCAGCATCACTTTTCCCCGCTGGCACCTTTGCTGTGGCAGCAAAAGCTGGACGTTTGTCTTTTTTGCTCCAGAGAGCGCCGAAAGTGAAAAAAGGTGCTTTTGAGGATAGAGTCCTCAGGAAAGCAGAGAGGGCCAAATTGTCTGGGGCATTTGAAGGGGTTCCAGGAGGCAGTGAGGACCAGCATCACTTTTCCCCGCTGGCACCTTTGCTCTGGCAGCAAAAGCTGGACGTTTGTCTTTTTTGCTCCAGAGAGCGCCGAAAGTGAAAAAAGGTGCTTTTGAGGATAGAGTCCTCAGGAAAGCAGAGAGGGCCAAATTGTCTGGGGCATTTGAATAGGTTCCAGGAGGCAGTGAGGACCAGCATCACTTTTCCCCGCTGGCACCTTTGCTGTGGCAGCAAAAGCTGGACGTTTGTCTTTTTTGCTCCAGAGAGCGCCGAAAGTGAAAAAAGGTGCTTTTGAGGATAGAGTCCTCAGGAAAGCAGAGAGGGCCAAATTGTCTGGGGCATTTGAAGGGGTTCCAGGAGGCAGTGAGAACCAGCATCACTTTTCCCCGCTGGCACTTTTGCTGTGGCAGCAAAAGCTGGACGTTTGTCTTTTTTGCTCCAGAGAGCGCCGAAAGTGAAAAAAGGTGCTTTTGAGGATAGAGTCCTCAGGAAAGCAGAGAGGGCCAAATTGTCTGGGGCATTTGAAGGGGTTCCAGGAGGCAGTGAGGACCAGCATCACTTTTCCCCGCTGGCACCTTTGCTCTGGCAGCAAAAGCTGGACGTTTGTCTTTTTTGCTCCAGAGAGCGCCGAAAGTGAAAAAAGGTGCTTTTGATGATAGAGTGCTCAGGAAAGCAGAGAGGGCCAAATTGTCTGGGGCATTTGAAGGGGTTCCAGGAGGCAGTGAGGACCAGCATCACTTTTCCCCGCTGGCACCTTTGCTGTGGCAGCCAAAGCTGGACGTTTGTCTTTTTTGCTCCAGAGAGCGCCGAAAGTGAAAAAAGGTGCTTTTGAGGATAGAGTCCTCAGGAAAGCAGAGAGGGCCAAATTGTCTGGGGCATTTGAAGGGGTTCCAGGAGGCAGTGAGGACCAGCATCACTTTTCCCCGCTGGCACCTTTGCTGTGGCAGCAAAAGCTGGACGTTTGTCTTTTTTGCTCCAGAGAGCGCCGAAGTGAAAAAAGGTGCTTTTGAGGATAGAGTGCTCAGGAAAGCAGAGAGGGCCAAATTGTCTGGGGCATTTGAAGGGGTTCCAGGAGGCAGTGAGGACCAGCATCACTTTTCCCCACTGGCACCTTTGCTGTGGCAGCAAAAGCTGGATGTTTGGTCTATTTTGCTCCAGACAGCGCCGAAAGTGAAAAAAGGTGCTTTTGAGGATAGAGTCCTCAGGAAAGCAGAGAGGGCCAAATTGTCTGGGGCATTTGAAGGGGTTCCAGGAGGCAGACTTTTCCCCGGGTTTTTTGCTCCAGAGAGCGCCGAAAGTGAAAAAAGCTGCTTTTGAGGATAGAGTCCTCAGGAAAGCAGAGAGGGCCAAATGGTCTGGGGCATTTGAAGGGGTTCCAGGAGGCAGTGAGGACCAGCATCACTTTTCCCCGCTGGCACCTTTGCTCTGGCAGCAAAAGCTGGACGTTTGTCTTTTTTGCTCCAGAGAGCGCCGAAAGTGAAAAAAGGTGCTTTTGAGGATAGAGTCCTCAGGAAAGCAGAGAGGGCCAAATTGTCTGGGGCATTTGAAGGGGTTCCAGGAGGCAGTGAGAACCAGCATCACTTTTTCCCGCTGGCACCTTTGCTGTGGCAGCAAAAGCTGGACGTTTGTCTTTTTTGCTCCAGACAGCGCCGAAAGTGAAAAAAGGTGCTTTTGAGGATAGGGTGCGCAGGAAAGCAGAGAGGGCCAAAATTGTCTGG
>NW_028126919.1:0-9867 GCF_965231255.1 Vanellus vanellus | reverse complement strand
CCCCCGGGTGACCTTTGACCTCTGCCTGACCCTGGCTGTGGCTGTCGACCTGTGCCTGACCTCTGGTGGTGACCTCTGACCTCTGCTGGTGACCTCTGGCCTCTGCCTGACCTCTGCTGGTGACCTCTGACCTCTGACCTCTGCTGGTGACCTCTGGCCTCTGCCTGACCTCTGCTGGTGACCTCTGACCTCTGACCTCTGCTGGTGACCTCTGGCCTCTGCCTGACCTTTGCCGGTGAACTCTGACCTCCGGGGTGACCTCTGGCCGTGACCTTTATCCTCTGCCCGACCCCGCCTGTGGCCTTCGACCTCTGCCTGACCTCTGCTGGTGACCTTTGACCTCTGCCTGAGCTTTGTTGGCGACCTCTGACCTCCACTGTGGCCTTTGACCTCTGCCGGTGACCTGTGCCTGACCCTGGCGGTGGCGTTTGGCCTGGGTTTGACCTCTGACCTCTGCCGGTGACCTCTGACCTCTGCCGGTGACCTCTGACTTCCACCGTGGCCTTTGACCTCTGCTGGTGACCTCTGACCTCTGCCGCGGCCTTTGACTTGTGCCAATGACCTCTGACCTCTGTCACGGCCTTCAACCGCTGCCCTCTGCCCGCGACCTTTGACCTCTGCGTGCTCTCTGACCCCTAGGTCGCTTGGGGGGGGGGGGCTGGGTGACCTCTGACCCCTGTGGGACCCCCCGCTGACCTCTGACCTCGCCCCCCTCCCCTTGGTGCTGACCTTTGACCCCACCCTGGGCACTCCCGGGACCTTTGACCTCTGCCCTGAGGCCACGCCCCCCACCCTTTGCACACCGCCCAGCACTTTTGACCTTTGCCCTTTCACCTCAGTGACCTCTGACCCCTCTGTGGGCGTCACCTTTGCACTTTGACACTCCCCCCCCGCTTCCTGCTGTGACCTTCCTCAGGGACCTCTGCACTGTGACCTCTGCACTGTGACCTTTGCCCTCTGACCCCGAGGGGTGACGCTTAAATAAAGGGGCGGGGCCTCCAGCCCGCCACTGGTAACCCTACAATAACACCGGTGCAGGCCCCAAGATGGCGGCGCCCTGCCCAAGATGGCGCTGCCCTGTCCCAAAATGGTGGCGCTCGCCGTCTCGACGCCGCCGTTCCCGGCGCTCCCCGCGCGCATCACGTGCCCGCGCGCTCATTGGCCGGCGGCGGCGCGGGGGCCCTGGGAAAGAAGGGCGCGCCCCCTCGCCCTTTCCTCATTGGCTGCGGCCGCCGTGCGTGTCACGCAGCGGCGTCCCTGCGCGCTTGATTGGCCGCCGCAGTTCACGTGACTCGGCGGTGAGGAGAGGAGCGGAACGCGGCCGCGGCGGAGCGCCCGGGTCAGAGGCGGGTTACCGGGGCAACGGGGGCGGGGCTAAGGCATTACCGGGGGCCTTCCGGGAGTACGGGGGGTGTGTCACCGGGGTTACCGGAAGGGTTAACGGGGGTCCCGGGGGGGAGGCTACTGGGGCAATCGGTGGGTTCTGGGCCTCCTGTGGGGGGCTCCCGGGGTCCTCCGTGGTTATCGGAGTGGTTCCGGAGCTACCGGGGGCGTTACCGGGGCAACCGCGGGGGTTACGGGTCTACCGGGGGGATTCTGTGGCTACCGGACGGGTTACCGAGGCTAGCGGGGGGGGGCTCCTTGGCTACCGGAGGGGGTTATTTGGACTACCGGGGGGTCACCGGGGCAACCGGTGGGTTCCGGGACGTTACCGGGGAGGCTACTGGGGCAACCGGAGGGGGTTACGGAGTTACTGGGCCGTTCCGGGGCTCCTGGGGGTTTCCGGGGCTACCGGGGGGGGTTCCGGGGGATTCTGTGGCTACCAAGGGAGCTCCGGGGCTACCGGAGGGGTTGCCGGGGGGGGCTACTGGGGCAACCGGTGAGTTCCGGGGCTCCCGGGGGGCTCCATGGTTACCGGAGTGGTTCTGGTACTCCTGGGGACGTTACCGGGGCTACTGGAGGGGTTACTGGGGTAGCCGGGGGGGGGGGGGGTTACCGGGTTACTGGGTCGTTATTTGGACAACCGGGGGTGTTATTGGGGCAACGGGGGCAATTCCGGGGGCTACGGGAAGGGGTCTGTGGCTTCCGGGGCTACTGGAGGGGTTCCGTGGTTACCGGGGGGAGGGGGGAGGGCTCTTTGGTTACCGGAGGGATTCCCGGAGCTGCCGGGGGCGTTCCCAGGGATACCGGAGGGGCTCCCGGGGAGGTTCCCGGTGCTGCTGACGGTGCCCCCCCCCCCCGCAGGCGGAGGCGATGCCGCTGCCCGTGGCCCTGCAGTCCCGCCTGGCCAAGCGGGGGCTGCTCAAGCACGTGGAGCCCGGTAAGAACCAGGGGGTGGGGGCGCCGGTGCGCCCCTCTACGGTACCGGGGAGGGGGCGTGGCCACGGCGGGAGGGGGTGGAGCCAGGGCGGGGAGGGGGGCGGTGCTCGGGGAAGGCTGAGAGGGGGGCGGGGGTGGAGAGTGTGGGCGGGGCCGTGGGGGGCTGGGGGTGGAGCGTGGTGTTGGGGGCGGAGTCAGACTGGGTTAGGGCTTGTGTTGTGGGTGGAGCTTAGTGGTGCAGGGGCGTGGCTTAGGGTGGAGTCTGTGCTGGGGGCGGGGCCAGGCTCAGGTTAGGGCTCATGGTGTGGGTGGAGCTTAGTGCTGCAGGGGCGGGGCTTAGGGGTGGGGCTTGGTGCTGGGGGCGGTGCCAGGCTCTGGGGGTAGGGCTCATGGTGTTGTGGGTGGAGCTCCGTGCTTAGGGGCGTGGCCTGATGCTGGGGGCGGGGTCAGGCACTTGGGTTAAGGCTCAGGGATGGGGTTGTGGGCGGGGTTGAGCGCTGGGGGCGGGGCTTAGGGGAGTGGATAGGCATGAGTAAGGCTTGGGGTTGTGGGCGGGGCTGAGTGCTAAGGGGCGGGGCTTAGGGGTGCAGGGAGGGGCCTGGTGCTGTGGGTGGAGCCAGGCCCAGGGCTCAGTGCTGGGGAGGGGGCAGGGGTGGGGGTGTGGGCGGGGCTTAGGGGCGGGGCTAAGTGGCTCGTGGCCCATCAGAGCCGGAGGAGGAGATCATTGCGGAGGACTACGACGACGCCCACGTGGACTACGAGGCCTCGCGGCTGGAGGGGCTGCCCCCTCCCTGGTACAAGGTCATCGACCCCACCTGGTGAGAGCCCTATAGGGCACATAGGGGCCCTTCCCGGGGGCTATAGGGCACATAGGGGCCCTTCCCGGGGGCTATAGGGCACATAGGGGCTCTTCCCAAGGGCTATAGGGGCTGTAGTGGCCCTTCCCAGGGGCTATAGGGCATATAGGAGCCCTTCCCGGGGGCTATAGGGCATATAGGGGCCCTTCCCGGGGGCTATAGGGCACATAGGGGCTCTTCCCAAGGGCTATAGGGCATATAGGAGCCCTTCCCGGGGGCTATAGGGCATATAGGGGCTCTTCCCAAGGGCTATAGGGCATATAGGGGCCCTTCCCGGGGGCTATAGGGCATATAGGGGCCCTTCCCGGGGGCTATAGGGCATATAGGGGCCCTTCCCAGGCACTATAGGGGCTGTAGAAGCCTTTCCCAGGCACTACAGGGGCCCTTCCTGAGGGCTATAGGGCATATAGGGGCCCTTCCCAGGCATTACAGGGGCTGTAGAGACTCTTCCCGGGGCCTATAGGGCACATAGAGGCCCTTTTAAGTCACTATCGGGGCTATGGGGGCCCTTCCCAGGGCGTATAGAAGCTATAGGATGCTTTTCTGGGCGCTATAGGAGCTATAGGAACCTTTCTCAGGGTATATAGTGGCTATAGGAACCCTTCTTGAGCACTATAGGGTCTATAGAGACCCTTGCCAGAGTGTATAGAGATTATAGGAACCTTTTGGGGACAGTATAGGGCCTATACGGACCTTTCCAAGATGCTATAGAAGCTCTTAAGGGTCCTTCCCAGGTGCTATAGGGGATGCAGGAAGTTTCCTGGGGCCTATAGGACCCCTTCCCAGCAGCCATAGGGGCTGCAGGACCCCTTTCCAGGGTCCTATAGGGCCAGAGGATCCTATAGGGCCCCGCTATAGGGTGCGTCCTGCCCCACAGCGGGCTGCCCTACTACTGGAACGTGGAGACGGACCTGGTGTCCTGGCTGTCCCCGAACGACCCCAACTCCGTCATCACCAAAGCCGCCAAGAGACCCAAGGGGGGGCAAGGTGAGTCAAAGGGCCCCCCCAAAAATATTGGGGGGCGGTTTTGGGGTATCTGTCTCCCCCCTGGACTCCACAGACCCCCCAATTTTGGCTGCGACAGACACCGAAGAACCCCCCGAGAGGGGCTACGAGAAGGAGGAGCCCCCCCGAGAACGCCGCTTCCACCGGCGCGAGGAGGTGGCGCCGTACCCCAAAAGCAAGAAAGGTGCGTGGGGGTCCGTGTCTGTGTCCCCCCCCTAATTTGGGGGGCTTTGCCATCCTGGGAGGAGGGGGTACCCCAAATTTGGGCCACGCTGACCCTCTTTTTCTTCCCTTTTCAAAGGCAGCCGCAAGGACGAGGAGTTGGACCCCATGGACCCCAGCGCCTACTCGGATGCCCCCCGGTAGGTGTTTTGGGGTTGTTTTTTTTTTTTTTTTTAAGGATTATTGGGGGGGGGGGGTGTCCCAAAATCTTGGGGGGCCCCTGGTGATCCCCCCCGCCCCGTTTTTTTCCCCAGGGGGACGTGGTCAACGGGGCTCCCCAAACGCAACGAGGCCAAGACGGGGGCGGACACGACGGCGGCCGGTCCCCTCTTCCAACAACGCCCTTATCCCAGTCCGGGGGCCGTCCTGCGAGCCAACGCCGAGGCCTCCCGCGGCAAGGACTGACCCCCCCCCAAAAAAATCCCCCCCTGCACCCCCCAAAACCCCCCTGCACCCCCCCGGGCCCCCCAAACCTCCCCCCACCCACCAGACCCCCCCAACCCCCCCTCTTTGGTGGAATAAATCCACTGCCGCCCCGCGACGTGTGGAATGATAAAGGGGGAGATTTGGGGGGGGGGGGCTTTATTGAGGGAGGGGGTGTTGCACAAGCGTGTGCAAGGGATTCCTCGCACAAGGGGGGGGCAGTGGGGTTGCTGAGACACGGGGGGGCTCACACGAGGGGCTGTTCTCGCACGAGGGGGCTTACTCATCCTCGCACGGGGGTCGTTGCATGCCCACGGGGGTTCTTGCGTGCCCACGGCCTCGCACGAGGGTCCTTGCACGCCCACGAGGGTCCTTGTGCACATGGGGCCTTGCATGAGGGTCCTTGTGCACATGGGGCCTTGCACGAGGGTCCTTGCACGCCCACGAGGGTCCTTGTGCACACACGGCCTCCCACGAGGGTCCTTGCACACCCATGAGAGTCCTTGCACGCTCATGGCCTTGCACCAGAGTCCTTGCACACTCACGAGGGTCTTCATATAGCCGCACACAAGAGTCCTTGCACACCCACGAGGCTCCTTGCATGCCCACTGCCTCGCACGAGGGTCTCCGCACGTTTCTCAGCCCAAGAGGCTGAGCCGACGCAGCTCCTCGCACGAGGGGCCGTCCTCCTCCTCGCACGAGGCTCCTTGCACGCTCATCTCCTCACACAAGGGTCTTCCCTCCTGCTCTTCCTCCTCCCACAGGCATCCTCGCACGCTCCTCTCCTCGCACGGGGCTCCTCCCTCCTCGCACAGGGCTCCTTCCTCGCACGAGGCTCCGACCTCCTCCTCGCACGAGGGCCCTCGCACGCCCGCCAGGCGCTGGTGGCGGCGCAGGAAACACGCCCGGGCGTAGGGGGGGGCGATGGGGGGCGTGGGGGGGGGCACGTAGCTGTAGGGCTTCTCGGGGTCCAACTGGAGGGGGGGAGAGAAGCTCCCAGTGCCTCCCAGTATAGCCCAGTACCTGCTGGAGGCGGGGAATGCCCCCAGTTCCCTCCCCCCCCCCCAGTTCTCTCCCCCCCCCAGTACCCATAAGTGTAGGTACTGCGGCTGCCAGTGCCTCCCAGTATATTCCAGTGCTCTCACTGGCTGCAGTAATCCCATTAGAACCTCCCAGTGTCCTCCCAGTATAACTCAGTTCTCCCCAGTAGCTGTAGGAAGTAGCCAGAAGTTCTCCCAGTATATCCCAGTACCACTCCACAGCTACAAGAGGCAGATAAAGTTTCCCAAGACCCTCCCAGTATATCCCAGTGCCCCCATCAATCTGTAAAACATAGAAGATCCTATAGGGACCCCAGTACCTCCCAGTATATCCCAGTACCACCCTATAGCTACGAAACGCTGACAAAGGGTCTCCCAAGACTCTCCCAGTTCATTCCAGACCTTGCAGGGAGCTCCCAAGGAGTCCTACGGCTTTCCCAGTGCCCTCCCAGTATATCCCAGTCCATCCCAGTTACCTGCAGGGGGTAGGTGCGGTCGGGGTCGTAGGCGCTGAGGTCCCCACAAGCCACGAAGGGGACAATGACGCGGGAGGGTCCCGAGAGCTGGGACAGGGCCAGGCCTGGGGGGGGGAACGACACATGGGGGGCACTTGAGGGGTGATGGGGGGACCCCAAACCCCCAGAGGCCCCCAAAACCTCCCAGGGACCCCACGACCCCCTCAAAACCCTCCAAGGACCCCCTAAAATCCCCCAAATCCCTTAATCCCCTCCAAGATCCCCAAATCTTCAAAGGGACCCCCCCAGAGACCCCAAAATCCCCCCAGGGACCCCCTAAAACTCCCCCACGGACCCCTTAAAATCCTCCCAACCCCCCCCCCCCCCAAAATGCCCTGAGGGACCCACAGACACCCCAAAATCCCCCCAGGCACCCCCCCCAAAACCCCAAAATTCCTCCAAGGATCCCCCAGATCCCCCTCAGGGACCCCCAGGCCCCCTAAAATCCTCCCAGAGACCCCCCAAAACCCCCAAATTCCCCAAAGGACCCCCCCAGAGCCCCTCCAGAATGCCTTCATGGACCCCCCCAAAACCTCAGGGACCCCCAGGCCCCCCAAAACCCCCCCAGAAACACCCCAATTCCCCCAAGGACTCCCCAGAGCCCCCCAAGTATGCCCTCAGGGACCCCCAAAAAACCTCAGGGACCCTCAGGCCTCCCCCCAGGACCCCAAAATCCCTCAGAGACCCCCCCCAAATCCCCCCAGGGACCCCCTAGCCCCCCCCCTTTACCAGCATCGGGGTCGAGCAGGGGGTTGTCCATGGTGGGGACGTAGCCCTCGGGGGGGCTGTACCCACGGCAGACGACGAAGGCCTCTGCGTGCGGGGGGGCACAGGGGGGTGTTAGTGGTCCCCCAAATTACTGAGGGTCCCCAAAATATAAAGGGACCCCCCCCCCAAAATCCTGGGGGGGGCTGTTGTCTCACCGATGCTGGAGTTGCGGCTGCTGCGGGGTTTGGCGCAGGTGACATCGGGGAAGAAGAGGCGCAGTTGGGCGTAGAGCAGCGTCACCTCCTTCCCCCGAAAAATCTGGGGGGGGGGCACCGAGGGCGGGGGGGGGGGGTCAGAGAACCCCTTTTTGGGGTCGCCAAACCTTCCCCCCCGCCTCATTTTTTGGGGTGTCCCCCCGTAGACTTACTTTAGCCACGAAGGTGCCCCCTTTCTTCAAGACGTGGGTGGTGATGTTCAGCGCCTGGTGGAGGTAAGACCGCGCCCCCCCCCCAAAAAAAGGGGTTGGGGGACCCCAAAGGTTTTGGGGTGTCCCTAGAGGATTGGGGAACCCCTGAGGGGGGGATTTCGCAGGGGGGGGTCATCTTACTTACCGCCAGCAGCAGTTGAGCCTGGATGTATTCATCCAGGTCGTGCAGCCCCGTCACTGGGGGGGGGGGGGGGAAATTTGGGGTTCAGGGGGGATTAAAGTGCCCCCCCCCGACCCCCTCCAAGCGCTCCCCAAATTCCAGCAGCCCCCCGACCCCCCAAAACTCACCGTCGGGGGCCCCGTCGCAGACCACCAGGTCGGCCGGGTGCCCCTCGAAGTGGCGTTGGATCTCCTGCGCCGTGGAGACCTGGGGGGGTGGGGGAGAAATGGGGGTCTGGGGGGGTTATTCAGGGTCGGGGGGGCCTTTTTGGGGGGAAATGGGGTGAGGGGTGTCCTGGGGGGGTGAAATGGGTTCTCTTGGGGGGAGTAAATGGGGTTGGGGGGGGAGATGGGGTGGGGTGGGGTCCTGGGGGGTCAGGGGGGGCCTTGGGGGGGGGAATGGGGCGCGGGGGGTCCTGGAAGGGGAAAACGGTGGTCAAGGGGGTCCCTTGGGGGGGGAAATGGGGGTCAGGGGGGTGTTGGAGGGGAGGGACTGGGGTGGGGGGGTGCTCCTGGGGGGGAAATGGGGGTCTTTGGGGGAGAAAAAGGGTCTGGGGGGGTCCCCAGGGGGGTTGGGGGGACCCGGGGGGGGGGGGAACCCACCTTGGTGATGTCCCCCTGGATCTGCAGCACCCCCGGGAGGGGGGCCATGGCCTGGAGATCCACCGCCACCACCTGCGCCGGGGACCCCGGGGACCCCCTGAAGGGCAACAGGGGGGTCAGGGGGGACCCTACGATCCCCACTGCCCCCCCCCCCCCTCCCCAGGACCCCCTCCCACCCCCCAAACCTCCCCCCAACCCAGGATCCTCGTAAGGTCCCTCAGAGCAGCCCCACAGCACTCCCAAGCCACCAAACTGGGACTCCCAGTCCCCCCAGACCCCAAACTGGGACTCCCTAGTCCCCCCAGCCCCCAAACTGGGACTCCCTAGTCACTCCAGCCACCCCAGACTGGGACTCTCAGTCTCCCCAGTGGCCACCAGTCCTCCCAGTTGGGAGCCCCAGCTCCCCCCAGCACTCTACACTGCGACTCCCAGTCTGTCCAGACCCCCCAACCTGGGAATCCCAGTGTCTCCAGCCCCCTCCCCCCCCCAAACCAGGACTCCCAGTCACCCCACTGCCTCCAGCTCCCCAAATTGGGAGTCCCAGAACCTCCCCCAGTCCTCCCAGTTGGGACCCCCAGGCCCTCCAGCCTCCCCAGACTGGAACCCTCAATCACCCCACCCCCTCCAGCCCCCCCAGACTGTGACTCCCAGTCCCTCCATCCCCCAAACCAGCACCCCTCAGCCCCTCCAGCCCCCAGACTGGGACTCCCAGTCCCCCCCCAAACTGGGACACCCACCTCAGCTTGCGGCTCAGCACCTGACTCCAGCTCCCGGGTGCGGCGCAGAGATCGACGGCGCGATGCACCCCTGGATGACACCCGTCACCAGACGCCTGGGTGTCCCCCCGCCCCCCTCCCCCCATCCCAGACCCCTGGGTCCCTCCCAGTAACTCCCAGTAGCTCCCAGTTACCCTCAAAGAGGTGGAAGTGCTGGTCGAGCTGGAGCAGCTTGAAGGCGCTGCGGGCGCGCCAGCCCTCCTCCTTGGCCAGCCGGTAGTAGATGTCGCGCTTGTCCTTGGAGGAGCGCCCCATGGTGAGTTTCTGTAGGTCCTACTGTAAACAAACCCACTGTTTACGTAGGGCGCGGCAAAAAAACGAGGGGTTCTGGGGGGTTCCAGGCAGGGTCCCAGAGGATCCAGGGACTCCAGGCTTCACTCACGGGTCATGAGGGGGCCCACAGGGTGTTTAAGCTGCTATAAACCCCCCCAGTGTTGTTTATTTGTAGGCCCTACTGTAAACAAACCCGCTGTTGACGTAGGGTGCGGCAAAAAACAAAGGGTTCTGCAGGATTCAGGGGCTGCAGGCTTCGCCTGGAAGGTTATGGGGGGATCCACAGGGTGTATAGGCCGCTATAACACCCCCCCCCCCCCCCCCCCCTCAATGCATTTAATTGAGATTTCGCTATATTTGCGGGTCCTACCCTATTTAAAGCTCTTTTTACAGTTACTGCGCATGCGCGTAGCCGCAGCTGGCCGTTCAGGCGCGCACAGCGCATGCGTGCCGCCCCGGTGCTGACGCATGCGCGTTACC
>NW_028126920.1:0-12604 GCF_965231255.1 Vanellus vanellus | reverse complement strand
ACCAGATTTTACCTCCCCCCCTCCCCCCAGTCCATTCCGGGGCAGATCCAGGCCGAGTTTTAGCCCCTGTACCATTCCCGGGTGGATCCAGTCCCGGGTTTTACCCCACAGTCCATTCCCGGGTGGATCCAGTCCCGGTTTTACCCTCCCTCTGGGCCGGGTTCGCCCCCCCTCCATTCCTGAGGAGATCCAGGCCGGTTTCTCCCCCCCCCCGCTCCCGTTCCCGGATCGACTCCGTTCCGGGTTTCCCCCCCGCCGCCGTTCCCGCCTCAGCACCGGGAGGCGGCGGCGGAGGAGGAGGAAGGGGGGGGGGCACACCCCCCCCCGGTCCCCGCTGTCACCGGGACCCCGCAACCGCCGTCAGGGTACCGACCCCCCCCGCCACCGCCATCACCGGGTCCCTCAGGCGGTTCCCGCCCTTTTCGCGTCCCTCAGCGCCGGTCGCCCTCAGCGCCGCCTCGCGCCGCTCCCGCCCTTTCCGCACCCTCACACGGGACAGCGCCGGTAGAGGCCCCTCACAGGGGGTGGGTGTCCCGTCCCGCCCCCACCTCCCCCCCCCGTTAATGGCCCCTCACAGTGTGTGTGTCCCCGTTAAAGTCCCCTCACAGGTGCCCCCCCCCCCATTAATGGCCCCTCAACTACTTCCCACCCATTAAAGTCCCCTCACAAGCGCCCCCCCACTGTTAAAGTCCCCCTCAGAGGTGCCCCCCCTCCGTTTAACGGCCCCTCAACTTCTCCCCCCCATTAAAGTCCTCTCACACAATTGCCGCCCCCCCATTAAAAGCCCTTCAACTTCTCACACCCCCCCCCTTAATGCCTCCTCACAGGCGCCCCCCCCTCGTTAAAGTCACCTCAGAGGTGCCCCCATTAATATCCCCTCACAGTGTGCCCCCCCCTCGTTAAAGTCCCCTCACACAGTGACCCCCCCTCACAGCGTGTCCCCCCTCGTTAAAGTCCTTTCAACTTTCTCCCCCCCCTTAATATCCCCTCACAGGTGTGTGTCTCCCCGTTAAAGTCCCTTCACAAGTGCCCCCCCCCCCCCATTAATGGCCCCTCAACTTCTCACACCCCCCGGTAATGGCTCCTCACAGGCGCCCCCCGCTAAAGTCCCCTCACAAGTGCCCCCCCCCTCGTTAAAGTCCCCTCAGAGGGTGCCCCCCCCTTAATATCCCCTCACAGGTGCCCCCTCATTAAAGACCCCTCAACTTCTCCCCCCCCCCCCCCCGTTGTCCCCTCACACAGTGCCCCCCCCCCCCCTTTTCCCGCCGCCCCCGCCGTGATTGACAGCCGGGGGCGGGGCGGGGCGGGCGCGCGCCGCGGGGGGGCGCTGCCGGCCGGGGCGGTGAAGGGGGGGGGGGTGAGGGGGGGGGGGGGGGCGCTCGCGCCGCCCGCACCGCCCGCGCCGCGCGCCGCATGGAGCTGCCCCCCCGGGCCCCGCGCCCCCGCAGGTACGGGGGGGGCCGAGATAACGGGGGGGCCCCGTGAGAACCGGGGGGGGGGCTGGAATACCGGGGGGGGTCTCTGAATTAACGGGGGGCCGTGCGAACGGGGGGGGGGGGGCTGCAATGGGGGGGTGTCTCCGAAAGACTGGGGGGGGCTGTGCGAACGGGGGGGGGCTGCGATAACCGGGGGGGGTGTCTCCGAAATAACGGGGGGCCGTGCGAACCGGGGGGGGGGCTGCGATAACCGGGGGGTGTCTCTGAATTAACGGGGGGGGCTGCAACGGTGGGGGGGGGCTGGAATACCGGGGGGGTCTCTGAATTAACCGGGGGGTCCGTGCGAACCGGGGGGGGGGGGCTGCGAACCAGGGGGGGGTGCGAAAACGGGGGGGGGGGCTGCGAAATAACGGGGGGCTGTGCGAACGGGGGGGGGGCACAAAACGAATAACGGGGGGGGAGAGGCTGCAATGGGGGAGGTCTGAAGTAACGGGGGGGATTGAGAACCGGGGGGGGCACAGAAACCGGGGGGGGATTCAGAATTAACGGGGGGGGGGAAGGGGTCGTGCGAACCGGGGGGGGGCTGCAATGGGGGGGGTGTTGCTGAAATAACGGGGGGGGCTGAAATAATGGGGGGGGGGCGTGCGACCCGGGGGGTGTCTCCGAAATAACGGGGGGGGGGGGGGAGGCTGCAATGGGGGGGTCCTGAAACAACGGGGGGGGGCACAAACCGGGGGGGGTGTCTCTGAATTAATGGGGGGGGGGGGGCGTTGCAACCGAGGGGGGGGTCTCAAATAACGGGGGGGGGGGGCTGTAAAATAGGGCGGGGCCCGTGCGAATGGGGGGGGGCATGAAATTGGGGGGGGCGACTACGCTTTTATTGCCCCCCCCCCCCCCCATTTTGGGGAGGGGGGATCGGGTGTTCCCCCCCCCCCCCCATCTCCCCCCCCCCGGACGCCGTTCGGCGTCCGGGGGGGGGGGGAGATGGGAGGGGGGGGGAGATGGGGGGGGGGGGGGTGATGGCGGCGCGCAAAGCATGCTGGGAAGGCGATGCAGCCCCCCCCCCCCCCCCCCGCCCCGGGTTGGTTCCCACAATGCCCCGCGGTTCCCCCCCATCACCCGCCGTTGTTTTTTGGGTGGGGGGGGGGGGGGGTGGGATGGAAAGGGGGAGAGAGGCGCTGGTGAGTTTCCCACAATGCACCGCGGCCGCCGTTGCCCTGGCAACGCGCCGGATGGGAGCTGCCCGGCCGGGGCTGAGCTTCCCACAATGCACCGCGGCCCCATCCCCCGCACGGGGTGAGAGCGCGGTGGGGCCGAAGGGGGGGGGGGGGGGATGGTTTTTAACGGGGGGGGGGTTTGTTAATGGGGGACACACACAGAGCGGTGGACGGCTGTGTCTCCTCCGGGGGGGAGGGGGGGGGCTCTGGGCTGTAATCGGCTTTAACACCCCCTCCTCCGGGGGCTGCTGAGCTGCGGATTAAAGGGGGGGGTGGGGAGGGGGATTCGGGGGGGCCCGGACGTCTGCGTCTCTTCTGGATATGGGGGGGGGGGTGTCCAGATGCTTGGGGGGGGGGAGCGGAAAGGGCCCAGCCATCCCGCCCCCCCTCCCCCATCTGGCGATGTCGTTTAATTCCCCCCCCCCGTGCCGTTCATCGCCGGGACCCCCCAATGGCGTCTTGACCCCCCTCCTCCCCCCCAAAGGGGGGTCCTGACTCCCCCTCAATAGCATCCTGACCCCCCCTCTCCTCCCTCTCCCATCTCCCCCCCATGATGTCCTGATCCCCCATCTCTCCCCCTCTTCCCCCCCCTCAATGGCACCCTGACCCCCCCAACGACACCCTGCCCCCCTCCCCCCCCACCTGTGTGCCCCTCTGGGTGTGTGTGGGGGGGTGGGCAGTGCCGGACGTTGGGTTCCCCCCCCGACCCCCCCTCCCCGTTCCTCTCCCGCAGGTCGGTGCCCGGTGAGGCCCCGGGGGGCTGTGAGCGCCCCTCCCCCGCCATGGCCCGCCCCGCCCCCGCCCTGCGCAGCCTCCTGGTCACCGCCGTCCTGGTCACCTCGGCCACCCAAGGTACGCACCCGGGGGGCGGGGGGCGCGCCGGGGACCCCGCGGGGGGGAGGATGTCTGGGTCCCTCATGGGCAGGGGGACCCCTATAGCTGGGGCTCAGGGGACATGGACGTCTGTGACCCACGTGTCTGGGGTGTAGGGGACCCCAGGGTCTGTGACCCACACATCTGGGGCGCAGGGACCCCCGTATCTGGGGCACAGGGGGCATCGGCATCCGTGACCCACACGCCTGGGGTGTAGGGGACACTGTGTCTGCAGCCCACATGTCTGGGGTGCAGGGACCCCCATGTCTGGGGTGCAGAGGACCCTGATCTCTGTGACCCACACATCTGGGGCACAGGGACCCCCATGTCTGGGGCACAGGGACCCCCATGTCTGGGGCGCAGGGCAGCCTGGCAGCCAGGACGTAGGGGACACAGGTGTCTGGGACATGGGGGACCGCGGATGTGGCTGTAGGGTGTGCAGGGCCCCAGATGTGTGGGGTGGGGAGTCCCCAGGCGATGTGGGGCATGGCTGTGGGGCATGTGGGGCCCCAGGCAATGTGTGGGGCCGGGGGTCCCCATGCATGTGGGGCTGGGGGACACGGCTGTGGGGCATGCAGGGACCCAGGCAGTGTGTGGGGCATGGCCGTGGGGCGGGGGGTCCCTGGGCAATGTGGGGCACGGCGGTGGGGCGTGCAGGGCCCCAGATGTGTGGGGTGGGGGATCCCTGGGCAATGTGGGGCACGGCGGTGGGGCGTGCAGGGACCCAGATGTGTGGGGTGGGGGATCCCTGGGCAATGTGGGGCACGGCGGTGGGGCGTGCAGGGACCCAGATGTGTGGGGTGGGGGATCCCTGGGCAATGTGGGGCACGGCGGTGGGGCGTGCAGGGACCCAGGCGTGACCCCGCAGGGCTGAGCCGGGCCGGGCTGCCCTTCGGGCTGGTGCGGCGGGAGCTGGCGTGCGAGGGGTACCCCATCGAGCTGCGGTGCCCGGGCAGCGACGTGGTCATGGTGGAGAACGCCAACTACGGGCGCACCGACGACAAGATCTGCGACGCCGACCCCTTCCAGATGGAGAACGTCCAGTGCTACCTGCCCGACGCCTTCAAGATCATGGCCCAGAGGTGGGCACGCGGCCTGGCGCGGGGGCACGCAGGGGGTGCGGGGACACGCAGGGGGCACGGGGCCACATGGGGTGCGGGGACTACTTGGGGACATGTAGGAGACATGAGAACACTGAGACGAGTAGGAGGTGCAGGAACACGCAGAGAACATGAAAAGGTGGAGACAAGTAGGTGTGGGGATATGTGGGGGACTTGGGGACGTGTAGGAGGTACGGGGACACGTAGGGGACGTGTAGGAGGTACGGGGACACGTAGGGGACGTGTAGGAGGTACGGGGACACGTAGGGGACGTGTAGGAGGTGTGGGGACATGTATGGGACATGTAGTAGGGGTGTGGGGACATGTAGGAGGACGGGGACACGTAGGGGACGTGTAGGAGGTGTGGGGACATGTATGGGACATGTAGTAGGGGTGTGGGGACATGTAGGAGGACGGGGACGTGTAGGAGACCTGAGGACAGAGAGACAAGTAGGAGGCGTAGGGACATGGGGACATGTAGGAGGTGTGGGGACATCAGGATGTATAGGGGACGTGAGGGCACGTAGGAGGTGTGGGGACATGGGGACACACAGGAGACGTGGGGACATGTAGGGTGATGGGGACATGGGAACATATAGGGGACATGAGGGCACAGGAGGTGTGGGGACGTGTAGGAGACATGAGAACATGGAGACAAGTAGGTGTGGGGACACAGAAGAGGTATGGGGACATCAGGACCTATAGGGGACGTGAGGGCACGTGGGAGGTGTGGGGACACGTAGGACGATGGAGGCGTAGGGGACGTGTAGGAGACAGGAGGGCATGGGGACAGGTAGGAGGTGTGGGGACATGGGGACACACAGGAGGTGTGGGGACACGTAGGACGATGGGGACATGTAGGGGACAAGAATGTGGGGACAAGTAGGAGGTGTGGGGACATGGGGACATATAGGGGACGTGGGGACACGTAGGGTGATGGGGACACAGGGACAAGGAGGAGGCACGAGGACATGGGGACGTGTAGGAGGTGTGGGGACATGGGGACACGGAGGGTGATGGGGACATGGGGATGTGTAGGAGACAGGAAGATATGGGGCCACGTAGGTGGGGTGGGGACATGTGGGGTGACGGAGATATGGGGCCACGGAGGAGTTGTGGGGACATGGGGACAGATCCGGGACGTGGAGACGTGTAGCATGGTGGGGACATGTAGGAGGGGTGGGGACAGGGGGACACGGAGGGTCATGGGGACATGTTGGGTACATGTAGGGGGCACGAGGGTGACATGGGGACACGGGACAGTGGGGACGTGGGTGGGGATGGGATGACACAGGGACGTGGGTCAGCGTGGGGATGACGTGGGGACAGGGGACAGTGGGAGGACGGGGACACAGGGGTGGCACAGGGACAGCGTGGGGTGGCACGGGGACAGGGGACAGCGCAGGGATGGGGACACAGGGGTGGCAGAGGGTGATGCAGGGTGGCCCGGGGACAGCGTGGGGACGACACGTGGACAGGGGCTGGTGCGGGGACACGCCGGGGACCCGGCACAGCTCGGGGACAACCCGCGGATGTCCCCGTGTCCCCAGGGACGGCTGCCGTGTCACCGTGTCCTGCAGTCCCACGGCCTGGGCCACGCGCGGTGTCCCCTGGGCCCAAGTCCCCATCCCCGTGTCCCCGCTGTCCCCGTGTCCCAACTGTCCCCGTGTCCCCGTGTCCCCAGCGGCGTGTCCCCTGTCCCCGCGCAGGTGTAACAACCGGACGCAGTGCGTGGTGGTGGCCGGCTCCGACGCCTTCCCCGACCCCTGTCCGGGGACCTACAAGTACCTGGAGGTGCAGTACGACTGCGTGCCCTACAGTGAGTCCTGCCCCACGGCGTCCCCAGCCCCACGGCGTCCCCCGGCCCCATCCCGGCACCCCCAAGTGCCCGCAGGTGCAGTGGGACTGACCCACGGCACCCAGCCCCACGGCACCCACACAATCCTGCCCCACAGCACCCACGGCACCGGCAGCGTCCTGCCCCACAGCATCCTGCCCCACAGCACCCACGGCACCAGCAGCGTCCTGCCCCACAGCATCCTGCCCCACAGCACCCACAGCACTGGCAGTGTCCTGCCCCACAGCGCCCAGCCCTACAGCACCCCTGGCACCCACAGCACCCTGCCCCATAGCACCCACAGCACCCAGCCCCATAGCACCCACAGTGTCCTGCCCTATAGCACCCAGCCCCATGGCGCCCCCAGCCCCACTGTGCCCCCCAGGGCCCCCTCCCTCCTGCCCCCCCCCCCCCCCCCCACGGCACAGCCCCACAGCCCCCACAGGGGGGAGGGGCAGGGCGTGTCCCAGCCCGAGGGGGGGCAGAGGGCCCCCCCAAACCAGCAAATCCGCCCCTCCCCCCCACGCTATGGGGCTCTTGGGGGGTGGGGGTGGCCGTGCCCCCCCCAGCTGTGCCCCAGAGCATTGTGGGACCCCCCAGGTGGAAGGGGGAGGGGGGGACTCCTGGGGGGTCCCCTGTGCCCCCCCCATATGTGGGGCCTCCCCCATCTGGGGGGCTCCGGCCCCCAAACCCTGTGTGTCCCCTTCCCCCCCCAAAATTGGGGTCTGACCCCCCTCCCCCCCTGTGTCCCCCCGCCCCCCCCAGTGGGGGTCTGTCCCCTCCAGTTTGGGGGGGCTGCGACCCCCAGGGCCCCCCCCCCCCCCCACACTTATGGGGCCCGTTGGGGGGCTGCGTCCCCCCATGTGTCCCCCCCCGGTGGGGGGTCGGTCCCGTCTCTCCCCAGGCGCCGGCGCGGGACCCCGCCCCCCCTCACCCCCCACCCCCCCTTTGCTTTGCAGCCGCCGCCGGAGCCGCCGGAGGGAGAGCGCCGGAACCCCCCGGCACCGCCGCCCCCGGCACCGCCACGCGCCGGGCACCCGCTGGGCGCGCCCACGCACACGGAGCACACGCTACGCACACGCTAAGCACACGCTGAGCCCACCTCTACCTGT
Organism: Vanellus vanellus; assembly: GCF_965231255.1. Classification (NCBI taxonomy): domain Eukaryota; kingdom Metazoa; phylum Chordata; class Aves; order Charadriiformes; family Charadriidae; genus Vanellus; species Vanellus vanellus. The sequence goes on along the minus strand of NW_028126920.1, from coordinate 5,029 downwards.
GCCAAACGCACGCCGGCAAGCCCCGCACACGCTAAGCACACGCTAAGCGCCCCCTGCGCGTTAAATACGTGCCTGCGTGCATTAAGTGTGCTTGTACACGCTAAGCGCACGCTAAGCGCACTGCACATACTAAATACATGCCCGGCGCAAGCTGGTGCGTGCTAAGGAAACCCCCACACATGCTAAGCGCATACGTACATGCTAAATACACGCCTGGTGCAAGCTGGGGTGGGCTAAGCACACCTCTGTACATGCTAAGCACGTGCCTGGTGCACGCAAGCACACGCTAAGCACACAGCACATGCTGCACCAGTGCCTGGGGCACCCCTTCTACACGCTAAACGTGTTGGGCACTGGCACACGCTAAGTACATGCTAAGTGTGCACACGCACCCTTGGTGCAAGCTCGTACATGCTAAGCACACACCTGTACACGCTAAGCGGGTGTCTGCAGCGCCTTTGTACACGCCAAACACATGCTGGCTGCGCTAGCACATGCCAAGCGCACGCACAGCTGGCGTCTTGCACTCGCCGGCAGACGGTAAACATGCCTAGCACACGCTAAGCACGTGTGTGGTGCACGCCAGCACACGCCAAACACACACCAGTACATGCCAAGCACACGCCCGGCACCTACAGCCCATGTGAAGCACACGCCTGTTGCGTGCCGGCCCGTTGTGCCCCCCCGCGGTGCACACGCTAAGAACACGCCAAGCACACGCCAGGCACACGCCTGAGCACGCCCAGCGCTGCCCCCCCGTGCCGGTGCCGTGTGCCGCAGTGCCGTGGGGGGGGGGGGGGTGGGGGGTGGGCAGCGGGGTGGGGGGTGCCGTGGGGCAGGGGGAGGTGTGGGGCAGGGTGTGGGGCAGGGCGCCCTCTTCCTTTGCAGGTCCGCGCCATCGCCGTGGGGCAGAGCCCCCCATTGCCGTGGGGCAGAGCCCCCCATCGCCGCCGTCTCTCTCTCTCCTTCGCTTCCTTCCTCCAGGGGGGGGGGAGGGGGGAGGGGGGTCCGGGCGCTGCCCAACCCCCCCCCGGGGCGGGAGGGGGAGGGGGAGGGGAGCCCTGTGCCCCCCTCTGTCCGTCCGTCCCTCCCTCCCTCCTCTCGTCTGTGTGTCCGTCTGTCCGTCCTTTCCCCTCTCCCCCCCATCCTTCCCCCGTCCGTCTGTCTGTCCCTTCTCCCCCTCTTCCTTTCAGGTGTTCGTCTGTCTGTCTCTGTCTGTCCCTCCTTTAGCTGTCTGTCCGTCTGTCCGTCCGCCCTTTCATTCCCCCGTACCTCTGTCCCTCCTCCCTTCCGTCCGTCACTCCTCTCCTCCATCCATCTGTCTGTCCCTCCTCCCGCCCTCCTTTCACCTTTGTGTCTGTCCATCCGTCTGTCCCTCTGTCCTGGTGTCTGTCCGTCCCTCTGTCTGTCCCTCCGTCCTTTCGTTCCCCCGTCTGTCTGTGCGTTTGTCCTTTCATCTGTCCATCTGTCCGTCCTTTCTCCTCCCCCCCATCCTTTGTCTGTCTGTCTGTCCCCTCTCTCCCTCACCCTTTCAGGTGTCCATCTGTCCTTCCTTGGGTCTGTCTGTCCCTCTGTCCGTCCCTCCTCCCTTTCGTCTGTCCGTCTGTCCATCCTCTCTCCTCCCCCATCGTTTCTCTGTCCGTCCGTCTGTCCATTTGTCCCTTCTCCCACTCGCCCTCTCAAGTGTCCATCTGTCTCCCCTCTAGCTGTCCGTCTGTCTGTCTGTCTGTCCATCCCTCCTCCCTTTCGTCCATCTGTCTGTCCATCCTCTCCCCCCTCCATTCCCCGTCCGTCTGTCCTTTGTCCATCCATCCATTCCCCCTCTCTCCATCCCTCTGTCCCTCTGTCTGTCCCTCTGTCCATCCATCTGTCCTCCCTCGCGTCCATCTCTCCGTCCACCCTCTCCCCCCTCCACCCCTATCTGTCTGTCCGTCCTTTCCTTCCCCGTCCCTCTGTCCGTCCTCCCTTTCTCCGTTCATCCATTCCTCTTCTCCCCCGTCCCTCTGTCCCTCTGTCTGTCCGTCTGTCCTCCCATCCATCCATCCATCCATCTGTCTGTCCCTCCCTTCTCCCTCTCCCTCCTCCCTCTGTCCCTCTGTCCGTCCATCCCCCCTCCATTCCCCGTCCGTCCATCTGTCCTTTCATTCCCCCATCTGTCCATCCCTCCCTCTGTCCATCTGTCTGTCCATCCTCTACCCCCTCCATTCCCCCTCTGTCCATCTGTCCGTCTGTCCATCCCCCCTTTCTCCATCCATCCATTCCTCCTCTCCCCGTCCCTCTGTCCCCCCGTCCTCTCTTCCGTCCGTCTGTCCATCCTCCCGTCCATTCATCCCTCTGTCCTCTGTCCCTCCTCCCATCCATCCGTCCCTCCCTCCCCCCCCCTCCCATCCCCCACCTGTCCATCTGTCCTCTCCCATTCCCCGTCCGTCCGTCCGTCCGCCCGCCCCCCTGGGGGGGCACAGGGCCCCCGCTCGGGCTCAGGGCCCCCCCCCGGTGGGGAGGGGGGGGGGACAGAGGGCCCGGAGGGGGGGGCGGGGGGGGACAGGGCTGTCCCCGAGGCGGGGGAGGGGGTGTCACCCCCGGGCCCCCCCCGGGGCTGGGGGGCCGAAGCCATTTAATCTCTTTTCTCTTTGTCTCCTCTCTCGCACCCCCCCCCCCCCCCCCCCCCCGCCCGTGTGTCCCCCCTCCCCCCCCCCCGCCCCCTCCCCTCCCCCGCTCTCTCCTCTGCCTTTTCTTCCGGTGCTAAAAGTAGAAGTGGAACAAAAAGGTAACACGACCCTTCGCTCCGGCCCCCCCAACCCCCCAGGACCCCCCCGGACCCCCCGATCTCCCCCCACCCCCCCGGACCTCCCCAGAACCCTCTGACCCCCCAACCCCCCCAGACCCCCCCGATCCCCCCAGGACCCCCCCCAGGACCACCTGGACCCCCCAGACCCCTCCCCCAAACCCCTCTGACCCCCCCAACCCTTCTGACCCCCCCTTGGACCCCCCGAACCCTCCTGGACCCCCCCAGGACCCCCCGACCCCCCTTTACCCCCCCGACCCCCCCTTGGACCCTCCTGACCTCCCCTCAGCCCCTCCCCCCATCCCACAGGTCCTGCACCCCAAAATCCCCCTTCTCACCCCAAATCCTGCCCCCCCAATCCTGCCCCCCCCAATCCCCTCCCCCCATCCTGCCCCCCCCGTTTCCAGCCCTCCCCAACCCCTCCCCCCCCCCCAAACCCCCAAATCCCCCCGGTATTGCCCCAATCCTGATTCCCCCCCCCAACTCCTGCCCTGAACCCCCAAATCCCCCCTTGTCTCCCCCCCCCCCCCCCGGGCTGGGGGCCCCCATCAGCGCAGGGGCAGGAGGGGGTTAATTGCCCCCCCCCCATCTTAATTAGTTCTAATTAGTATCCCTGGGCCCCCCCATGTCCCCTCGGGGGTCCCCGGGACCCTCTGGGACCCCTCTTGAGGTGCCCCCAGACCCCCCCGGCCCCTCAAGGGACCCCCCCAGGGTCCCCCCAGAACCTTTGGGCCCCCCCGGGGACCCCCAAACCCTCCAGGGACCCCCCTGGGGGGGGACACCCCAATGTCCCCTTGAGGGACCCCCCAGGACCCTTTGGGGGCCCCCCGGGGCCCCCCAAGTCCCCTTGCAGGACCCGTGGGGCCCCCCGAGGTGTCCCTGAAGCCCGGGGGGGGGCCAGGCTGGGGCGACACGTCCTCCCCCCCCTTGTCCCCTCCTGCCCCCCCTTCCTGCCCCCCCCGGGGCAGTGGGGCCGGAGGGGCCCCCCGGGGGGACACTCTAAGGGGGGGGGGGGCTGGTGGAGGGGGGCGCTCAGGGGGCACCCAGGAGCCCCCGACCCCCCCTTATTCCCCCCCCCCAGCCGTGGAGACCCCCCGATGCCCCAAAGACACCCCAAATCCACCCCCACCCCCCAAAAGCAATACCCCCCCCCCGGCCGAGCCCAGGGGCAGGACAGGCCGGGGCAGCTCGGGGGGGCCCGGGGGCAGTTTGGGGGGGCCGGGGCAGCTCGGGGGGGGCGGGGGCTGTTGTGGGGGGCAGTTTGAGAGCACTTGGGGGGCAGCTGTGGCAGTTGGAGGGCAGTCGGAGGTACTTGGGGGGCAGTCAGGGCACGTGGGGGCAGTTGGGGGGCAGTCAGGGATAGTTAAGGGGGTACTGGGGGGGCAGTCAGGGCAGTTGTGGGGGGCACTGGGGGGGCAGTGGGGGTAGTTGGGGGCAGTCAGGACGCTTGGGGGGCAGCGAGGACAGCTGGGGGGCAGGCAGGGCAGTGGGGGGGGGCGGTCAGGATACTGGGGGAGCACTTGGGGGCAGTCAGGGCACTTGGGGGGCAGCGGGGGGGGGGCAGTTCGAGGGCAGTCAGGGGGCAGTTAGGACACTTGTGGGGCAGTCGGGCCACTTGGGGGGCAGTCAGAACACTGGGGGGGGGGCAGTTGGGGGGCAGTAAGGAGACTTGGGGGCAGTCAGAACACTGGGGGGCAGTTGGGGGGCAGTCAGGACAGTTGGGGGGCAGCGGGGGGGTAGTCAGGGCGGGGGGGGCAGTGAGTCCACTTGGGGGGCAGTCAGGGCAGTTGGGGGGCAGTCGGGGGGCAGTGAATCCACTTGGGGGGCAGTCAGGGCAGCGGGGGGGCAGTTGGGGGGCAGTAAGGAGACTTGGGGGGCAGTTGGGGGCAGTGAGTCCACTTGGGGGGCAGTCAGGGCAGCGGGGGGGCAGTTGGGGGGCAGTAAGGAGACTTGGGGGGCAGTCGGGGGGCAGTGAGTCCACTTGGGGGGCAGTCAGGGCAGCGGGGGGGCAGTTGGGGGGCAGTAAGGAGACTTGGGGGGCAGTCGGGGGGCAGTGAGTCCACTTGGGGGGCAGTCAGGGCAGCGGGGGGGCAGTTGGGGGGCAGTAAGGAGACTTGGGGGGCAGTCGGGGGGCAGTGAGTCCACTTGGGGGGCAGTCAGGGCAGCGGGGGGGGCAGTTGGGGGGCAGTAAGGAGACTTGGGGGGCAGTCGGGGGGGCAGTGAGTCCACTTGGGGGCAGTCAGG
>NW_028126921.1:0-31871 GCF_965231255.1 Vanellus vanellus | reverse complement strand
TTCCAGGAGGCAGTGAGAAGCAGCATCACTTTTCCCCGCTGGCACCTTTGCTGTGGCAGCAAAAGCTGGACGTTTGTCTTTTTTGCTCCAAACAGCGCCGAAAGTGAAAAAAGGTGCTTTTGAGGATAGAGTGCGCAGGAAAGCAGAGAGGGCCAAATTGTCTGGGGCATTTGAAGGGGTTCCAGGAGGCAGTGAGAAGCAGCATCACTTTTCCCCGCTGGCACCTTTGCTGTGGCAGCAAAAGCTGGACGTTTGTCTTTTTTGCCCCAAACAGCGCCGAAAGTGAAAAAAGGTGCTTTTGAGGATAGACTTTTCAGGAAAGCAGAGAGGGCCAAATTGTCTGGGGCATTTGAAGGGGTTCCAGGAGGCAGTGAGAAGCAACATCACTTTTCCCCGCTGGCACCTTTGCTGTGGCAGCAAAAGCTGGACGTTTGTCTTTTTTGCTCCAAACAGCGCCGAAAGTGAAAAAAGGTGCTTTTGAGGATAGCGTGCGCAGGAAAGCAGAGAGGGCCAAATTGTCTGGGGCACGTGAAGGGGTTCCAGGAGGCAGTGAGAAGCAGCATCACTTTTCCCCGCTGGCACCTTTGCTGTGGCAGCAAAAGCTGGACGTTTGTCTTTTTTGCTCCAAACAGCGCCGAAAGTGAAAAAAGGTGCTTTTGAGGATAGAGTGCGCAGGAAAGCAGAGAGGGCCAAATTGTCTGGGGCATTTGAAGGGGTTCCAGGAGGCAGTGAGAAGCAGCATCACTTTTCCCCGCTGGCACCTTTGCTGTGGCAGCAAAAGCTGGACGTTTGTCTTTTTTGCTCCAAACAGCGCCGAAAGTGAAAAAAGGTGCTTTTGAGGATAGACTTTTCAGGAAAGCAGAGAGGGCCAAATTGTCTGGGGCATTTGAAGGGGTTCCAGGAGGCAGTGAGAAGCAGCATCACTTTTCCCCGCTGGCACCTTTGCCGTGGCAGCAAAAGCTGGACGTTTGTCTTTTTTGCTCCAAACAGCGCCGAAAGTGAAAAAAGGTGCTTTTCAGGATAGACTTTTCAGGAAAGCAGAGAGGGCCAAATTGTCTGGGGCATTTGAAGGGGTTCCAGGAGGCAGTGAGAAGCAGCATCACTTTTCCCCGCTGGCACCTTTGCTGTGGCAGCAAAAGCTGGACGTTTGTCTTTTTTGCTCCAAACAGCGCCGAAAGTGAAAAAAGGTGCTTTTGAGGATAGACTTTTCAGGAAAGCAGAGAGGGCCAAATTGTCTGGGGCATTTGAAGGGGTTCCAGGAGGCAGTGAGAAGCAGCATCACTTTTCCCCGCTGGCACCTTTGCTGTGGCAGCAAAAGCTGGACGTTTGTCTTTTTTGCTCCAAACAGCGCCGAAAGTGAAAAAAGGTGCTTTTGAGGATAGACTTTTCAGGAAAGCAGAGAGGGCCAAATTGTCTGGGGCATTTGAAGGGGTTCCAGGAGGCAGTGAGAAGCAGCATCACTTTTCCCCGCTGGCACCTTTGCTGTGGCAGCAAAAGCTGGACGTTTGTCTTTTTTGCTCCAAACAGCGCCGAAAGTGAAAAAAGGTGCTTTGAGGATAGACTTTTCAGGAAAGCAGAGAGGGCCAAATTGTCTGGGGCATTTGAAGGGGTTCCAGGAGGCAGTGAGAAGCAGCATCACTTTTCCCCGCTGGCACCTTTGCTGTGGCAGCAAAAGCTGGACGTTTGTCTTTTTTGCTCCAAACAGCGCCGAAAGTGAAAAAAGGTGCTTTTGAGGATAGAGTGCGCAGGAAAGCAGAGAGGGCCAAATTGTCTGGGGCATTTGAAGGGGTTCCAGGAGGCAGTGAGAAGCAGCATCACTTTTCCCCGCTGGCACCTTTGCTGTGGCAGCAAAAGCTGGACGTTTGTCTTTTTTGCTCCAAACAGCGCCGAAAGTGAAAAAAGGTGCTTTTGAGGATAGCGTGCGCAGGAAAGCAGAGAGGGCCAAATTGTCTGGGGCATTTGAAGGGGTTCCAGGAGGCAGTGAGAAGCAGCATCACTTTTCCCCGCTGGCACCTTTGCTGTGGCAGCAAAAGCTGGACGTTTGTCTTTTTTGCTCCAAACAGCGCCGAAAGTGAAAAAAGGTGCTTTTGAGGATAGCGTGCGCAGGAAAGCAGAGAGGGCCAAATTGTCTGGGGCACTTGAAGGGGTTCCAGGAGGCAGTGAGAAGCAGCATCACTTTTCCCCGCTGGCACCTTTGCTGTGGCAGCAAAAGCTGGACGTTTGTCTTTTTTGCTCCAAACAGCGCCGAAAGTGAAAAAAGGTGCTTTTGAGGATAGCGTGCGCAGGAAAGCAGAGAGGGCCAAATTGTCTGGGGCATTTGAAGGGGTTCCAGGAGGCAGTGAGAAGCAGCATCACTTTTCCCCGCTGGCACCTTTGCTGTGGCAGCAAAAGCTGGACGTTTGTCTTTTTTGCTCCAAACAGCGCCGAAAGTGAAAAAAGGTGCTTTTGAGGATAGAGTGCGCAGGAAAGCAGAGAGGGCCAAATTGTCTGGGGCATTTGAAGGGGTTCCAGGAGGCAGTGAGAAGCAGCATCACTTTTCCCCGCTGGCACCTTTGCTGTGGCAGCAAAAGCTGGACGTTTGTCTTTTTTGCCCCAAACAGCGCCGAAAGTGAAAAAAGGTGCTTTTGAGGATAGACTTTTCAGGAAAGCAGAGAGGGCCAAATTGTCTGGGGCATTTGAAGGGGTTCCAGGAGGCAGTGAGAAGCAACATCACTTTTCCCCGCTGGCACCTTTGCTGTGGCAGCAAAAGCTGGACGTTTGTCTTTTTTGCTCCAAACAGCGCCGAAAGTGAAAAAAGGTGCTTTTGAGGATAGCGTGCGCAGGAAAGCAGAGAGGGCCAAATTGTCTGGGGCACGTGAAGGGGTTCCAGGAGGCAGTGAGAAGCAGCATCACTTTTCCCCGCTGGCACCTTTGCTGTGGCAGCAAAAGCTGGACGTTTGTCTTTTTTGCTCCAAACAGCGCCGAAAGTGAAAAAAGGTGCTTTTGAGGATAGAGTGCGCAGGAAAGCAGAGAGGGCCAAATTGTCTGGGGCATTTGAAGGGGTTCCAGGAGGCAGTGAGAAGCAGCATCACTTTTCCCCGCTGGCACCTTTGCTGTGGCAGCAAAAGCTGGACGTTTGTCTTTTTTGCCCCAAACAGCGCCGAAAGTGAAAAAAGGTGCTTTTGAGGATAGACTTTTCAGGAAAGCAGAGAGGGCCAAATTGTCTGGGGCATTTGAAGGGGTTCCAGGAGGCAGTGAGAAGCAGCATCACTTTTCCCCGCTGGCACCTTTGCTGTGGCAGCAAAAGCTGGACGTTTGTCTTTTTTGCCCCAAACAGCGCCGAAAGTGAAAAAAGGTGCTTTTGAGGATAGACTTTTCAGGAAAGCAGAGAGGGCCAAATTGTCTGGGGCATTTGAAGGGGTTCCAGGAGGCAGTGTGAAGCAGCATCACTTTTCCCCGCTGGCACCTTTGCTGTGGCAGCAAAAGCTGGACGTTTGTCTTTTTTGCCCCAAACAGCGCCGAAAGTGAAAAAAGGTGCTTTTGAGGATAGCGTGCGCAGGAAAGCAGAGAGGGCCAAATTGTCTGGGGCATTTGAAGGGGTTCCAGGAGGCAGTGAGAAGCAACATCACTTTTCCCCGCTGGCACCTTTGCTGTGGCAGCAAAAGCTGGACGTTTGTCTTTTTTGCTCCAAACAGCGCCGAAAGTGAAAAAAGGTGCTTTTGAGGATAGAGTGCGCAGGAAAGCAGAGAGGGCCAAATTGTCTGGGGCATTTGAAGGGGTTCCAGGAGGCAGTGAGAAGCAGCATCACTTTTCCCCGCTGGCACCTTTGCTGTGGCAGCAAAAGCTGGACGTTTGTCTTTTTTGCTCCAAACAACGCCGAAACTGAAAAAAGGTGCTTTTGAGGATAGACTTTTCAGGAAAGCAGAGAGGGCCAAATTGTCTGGGGCATTTGAAGGGGTTCCAGGAGGCAGTGAGAAGCAGCATCACTTTTCCCCGCTGGCACCTTTGCTGTGGCAGCAAAAGCTGGACGTTTGTCTTTTTTGCTCCAAACAGCGCCGAAAGTGAAAAAAGGTGCTTTTGAGGATAGACTTTTCAGGAAAGCAGAGAGGGCCAAATTGTCTGGGGCATTTGAAGGGGTTCCAGGAGGCAGTGAGAAGCAGCATCACTTTTCCCCGCTGGCACCTTTGCTGTGGCAGCAAAAGCTGGACGTTTGTCTTTTTTGCTCCAAACAGCGCCGAAAGTGAAAAAAGGTGCTTTGAGGATAGACTTTTCAGGAAAGCAGAGAGGGCCAAATTGTCTGGGGCATTTGAAGGGGTTCCAAGAGGCAGTGAGAAGCAGCATCACTTTTCCCCGCTGGCACCTTTGCTGTGGCAGCAAAAGCTGGACGTTTGTCTTTTTTGCTCCAAACAGCGCCGAAAGTGAAAAAAGGTGCTTTTGAGGATAGAGTGCGCAGGAAAGCAGAGAGGGCCAAATTGTCTGGGGCATTTGAAGGGGTTCCAGGAGGCAGTGAGAAGCAGCATCACTTTTCCCCGCTGGCACCTTTGCTGTGGCAGCAAAAGCTGGACGTTTGTCTTTTTTGCCCCAAACAGCGCCGAAAGTGAAAAAAGGTGCTTTTGAGGATAGACTTTTCAGGAAAGCAGAGAGGGCCAAATTGTCTGGGGCATTTGAAGGGGTTCCAGGAGGCAGTGAGAAGCAACATCACTTTTCCCCGCTGGCACCTTTGCTGTGGCAGCAAAAGCTGGACGTTTGTCTTTTTTGCTCCAAACAGCGCCGAAAGTGAAAAAAGGTGCTTTTGAGGATAGCGTGCGCAGGAAAGCAGAGAGGGCCAAATTGTCTGGGGCACGTGAAGGGGTTCCAGGAGGCAGTGAGAAGCAGCATCACTTTTCCCCGCTGGCACCTTTGCTGTGGCAGCAAAAGCTGGACGTTTGTCTTTTTTGCTCCAAACAGCGCCGAAATTGAAAAAAGGTGCTTTTGAGGATAGAGTGCGCAGGAAAGCAGAGAGGGCCAAATTGTCTGGGGCATTTGAAGGGGTTCCAGGAGGCAGTGAGAAGCAGCATCACTTTTCCCCGCTGGCACCTTTGCTGTGGCAGCAAAAGCTGGACGTTTGTCTTTTTTGCCCCAAACAGCGCCGAAAGTGAAAAAAGGTGCTTTTGAGGATAGACTTTTCAGGAAAGCAGAGAGGGCCAAATTGTCTGGGGCATTTGAAGGGGTTCCAGGAGGCAGTGAGAAGCAGCATCACTTTTCCCCGCTGGCACCTTTGCTGTGGCAGCAAAAGCTGGACGTTTGTCTTTTTTGCCCCAAACAGCGCCGAAAGTGAAAAAAGGTGCTTTTGAGGATAGACTTTTCAGGAAAGCAGAGAGGGCCAAATTGTCTGGGGCATTTGAAGGGGTTCCAGGAGGCAGTGTGAAGCAGCATCACTTTTCCCCGCTGGCACCTTTGCTGTGGCAGCAAAAGCTGGACGTTTGTCTTTTTTGCCCCAAACAGCGCCGAAAGTGAAAAAAGGTGCTTTTGAGGATAGCGTGCGCAGGAAAGCAGAGAGGGCCAAATTGTCTGGGGCATTTGAAGGGGTTCCAGGAGGCAGTGAGAAGCAGCATCACTTTTCCCCGCTGGCACCTTTGCTGTGGCAGCAAAAGCTGGACGTTTGTCTTTTTTGCTCCAAACAGCGCCGAAAGTGAAAAAAGGTGCTTTTGAGGATAGCGTGCGCAGGAAAGCAGAGAGGGCCAAATTGTCTGGGGCACTTGAAGGGGTTCCAGGAGGCAGTGAGAAGCAGCATCACTTTTCCCCACTGGCACCTTTGCTGTGGCAGCAAAAGCTGGACGTTTGTCTTTTTTGCTCCAAACAGCGCCGAAAGTGAAAAAAGGTGCTTTTGAGGATAGACTTTTCAGGAAAGCAGAGAGGGCCAAATTGTCTGGGGCATTTGAAGGGGTTCCAGGAGGCAGTGAGAAGCAGCATCACTTTTCCCCGCTGGCACCTTTGCTGTGGCAGCAAAAGCTGGACGTTTGTCTTTTTTGCTCCAAACAGCGCCGAAAGTGAAAAAAGGTGCTTTGAGGATAGACTTTTCAGGAAAGCAGAGAGGGCCAAATTGTCTGGGGCATTTGAAGGGGTTCCAGGAGGCAGTGAGAAGCAGCATCACTTTTCCCCGCTGGCACCTTTGCTGTGGCAGCAAAAGCTGGACGTTTGTCTTTTTTGCTCCAAACAGCGCCGAAAGTGAAAAAAGGTGCTTTTGAGGATAGAGTGCGCAGGAAAGCAGAGAGGGCCAAATTGTCTGGGGCATTTGAAGGGGTTCCAGGAGGCAGTGAGAAGCAGCATCACTTTTCCCCGCTGGCACCTTTGCTGTGGCAGCAAAAGCTGGACGTTTGTCTTTTTTGCTCCAAACAGCGCCGAAAGTGAAAAAAGGTGCTTTTGTGGATAGCGTGCGCAGGAAAGCAGAGAGGGCCAAATTGTCTGGGGCATTTGAAGGGGTTCCAGGAGGCAGTGAGAAGCAGCATCACTTTTCCCCGCTGGCACCTTTGCTGTGGCAGCAAAAGCTGGACGTTTGTCTTTTTTGCTCCAAACAGCGCCGAAAGTGAAAAAAGGTGCTTTTGAGGATAGCGTGCGCAGGAAAGCAGAGAGGGCCAAATTGTCTGGGGCACTTGAAGGGGTTCCAGGAGGCAGTGAGAAGCAGCATCACTTTTCCCCGCTGGCACCTTTGCTGTGGCAGCAAAAGCTGGACGTTTGTCTTTTTTGCTCCAAACAGCGCCGAAAGTGAAAAAAGGTGCTTTTGAGGATAGACTTTTCAGGAAAGCAGAGAGGGCCAAATTGTCTGGGGCATTTGAAGGGGTTCCAGGAGGCAGTGAGAAGCAGCATCACTTTTCCCCGCTGGCACCTTTGCTGTGGCAGCAAAAGCTGGACGTTTGTCTTTTTTGCTCCAAACAGCGCCAAAAGTGAAAAAAGGTGCTTTTGAGGATAGACTTTTCAGGAAAGCAGAGAGGGCCAAATTGTCTGGGGCATTTGAAGGGGTTCCAGGAGGCAGTGAGAAGCAGCATCACTTTTCCCCGCTGGCACCTTGCTGTGGCAGCAAAAGCTGGACGTTTGTCTTTTTTGCTCCAAACAGCGCCGAAAGTGAAAAAAGGTGCTTTTGAGGATAGAGTGCGCAGGAAAGCAGAGAGGGCCAAATTGTCTGGGGCATTTGAAGGGGTTCCAGGAGGCAGTGAGAAGCAGCATCACTTTTCCCCGCTGGCACCTTTGCTGTGGCAGCAAAAGCTGGACGTTTGTCTTTTTTGCCCAAACAGCGCCGAAAGTGAAAAAAGGTGCTTTTGAGGATAGACTTTTCAGGAAAGCAGAGAGGGCCAAATTGTCTGGGGCATTTGAAGGGGTTCCAGGAGGCAGTGAGAAGCAGCATCACTTTTCCCCGCTGGCACCTTTGCTGTGGCAGCAAAAGCTGGACGTTTGTCTTTTTTGCTCCAAACAGCGCCGAAAGTGAAAAAAGGTGCTTTTGAGGATAGCGTGCGCAGGAAAGCAGAGAGGGCCAAATTGTCTGGGGCATTTGAAGGGGTTCCAGGAGGCAGTGAGAAGCAGCATCACTTTTCCCCGCTGGCACCTTTGCTGTGGCAGCAAAAGCTGGACGTTTGTCTTTTTTGCTCCAAACAGCGCCGAAAGTGAAAAAAGGTGCTTTTGAGGATAGAGTGCGCAGGAAAGCAGAGAGGGCCAAATTGTCTGGGGCATTTGAAGGGGTTCCAGGAGGCAGTGAGAAGCAGCATCACTTTTCCCCGCTGGCACCTTTGCTGTGGCAGCAAAAGCTGGACGTTTGTCTTTTTTGCTCCAAACAGCGCCGAAAGTGAAAAAAGGTGCTTTTGAGGATAGCGTGCGCAGGAAAGCAGAGAGGGCCAAATTGTCTGGGGCACTTGAAGGGGTTCCAGGAGGCAGTGAGAAGCAGCATCACTTTTCCCCGCTGGCACCTTTGCTGTGGCAGCAAAAGCTGGACGTTTGTCTTTTTTGCTCCAAACAGCGCCGAAAGTGAAAAAAGGTGCTTTTGAGGATAGACTTTTCAGGAAAGCAGAGAGGGCCAAATTGTCTGGGGCATTTGAAGGGGTTCCAGGAGGCAGTGAGAAGCAGCATCACTTTTCCCCGCTGGCACCTTTGCTGTGGCAGCAAAAAGCTGGACGTTTGTCTTTTTTGCTCCAAACAGCGCCAAAAGTGAAAAAAGGTGCTTTTGAGGATAGACTTTTCAGGAAAGCAGAGAGGGCCAAATTGTCTGGGGCATTTGAAGGGGTTCCAGGAGGCAGTGAGAAGCAGCATCACTTTTCCCCGCTGGCACCTTTGCTGTGGCAGCAAAAGCTGGACGTTTGTCTTTTTTGCTCCAAACAGCGCCGAAAGTGAAAAAAGGTGCTTTTGAGGATAGAGTGCGCAGGAAAGCAGAGAGGGCCAAATTGTCTGGGGCATTTGAAGGGGTTCCAGGAGGCAGTGAGAAGCAGCATCACTTTTCCCCGCTGGCACCTTTGCTGTGGCAGCAAAAGCTGGACGTTTGTCTTTTTTGCCCCAAACAGCGCCGAAAGTGAAAAAAGGTGCTTTTGAGGATAGACTTTTCAGGAAAGCAGAGAGGGCCAAATTGTCTGGGGCATTTGAAGGGGTTCCAGGAGGCAGTGAGAAGCAGCATCACTTTTCCCCGCTGGCACCTTTGCTGTGGCAGCAAAAGCTGGACGTTTGTCTTTTTTGCTCCAAACAGCGCCGAAAGTGAAAAAAGGTGCTTTTGAGGATAGCGTGCGCAGGAAAGCAGAGAGGGCCAAATTGTCTGGGGCATTTGAAGGGGTTCCAGGAGGCAGTGAGAAGCAGCATCACTTTTCCCCGCTGGCACCTTTGCTGTGGCAGCAAAAGCTGGACGTTTGTCTTTTTTGCTCCAAACAGCGCCGAAAGTGAAAAAAGGTGCTTTTGAGGATAGAGTGCGCAGGAAAGCAGAGAGGGCCAAATTGTCTGGGGCATTTGAAGGGGTTCCAGGAGGCAGTGAGAAGCAGCATCACTTTTCCCCGCTGGCACCTTTGCTGTGGCAGCAAAAGCTGGACGTTTGTCTTTTTTGCCCCAAACAGCGCCGAAAGTGAAAAAAGGTGCTTTTGAGGATAGACTTTTCAGGAAAGCAGAGAGGGCCAAATTGTCTGGGGCATTTGAAGGGGTTCCAGGAGGCAGTGAGAAGCAACATCACTTTTCCCCGCTGGCACCTTTGCTGTGGCAGCAAAAGCTGGACGTTTGTCTTTTTTGCTCCAAACAGCGCCGAAAGTGAAAAAAGGTGCTTTTGAGGATAGCGTGCGCAGGAAAGCAGAGAGGGCCAAATTGTCTGGGGCATTTGAAGGGGTTCCAGGAGGCAGTGAGAAGCAGCATCACTTTTCCCCGCTGGCACCTTTGCTGTGGCAGCAAAAGCTGGACGTTTGTCTTTTTTGCTCCAAACAGCGCCGAAAGTGAAAAAAGGTGCTTTTGAGGATAGCGTGCGCAGGAAAGCAGAGAGGGCCAAATTGTCTGGGGCATTTGAAGGGGTTCCAGGAGGCAGTGAGAAGCAGCATCACTTTTCCCCGCTGGCACCTTTGCTGTGGCAGCAAAAGCTGGACGTTTGTCTTTTTTGCTCCAAACAGCGCCGAAAGTGAAAAAAGGTGCTTTTGAGGATAGACTTTTCAGGAAAGCAGAGAGGGCCAAATTGTCTGGGGCATTTGAAGGGGTTCCAGGAGGCAGTGAGAAGCAGCATCACTTTTCCCCGCTGGCACCTTTGCTGTGGCAGCAAAAGCTGGACGTTTGTCTTTTTTGCTCCAAACAGCGCCGAAAGTGAAAAAAGGTGCTTTTGAGGATAGACTTTTCAGGAAAGCAGAGAGGGCCAAATTGTCTGGGGCATTTGAAGGGGTTCCAGGAGGCAGTGAGAAGCAGCATCACTTTTCCCCGCTGGCACCTTTGCTGTGGCAGCAAAAGCTGGACGTTTGTCTTTTTTGCTCCAAACAGCGCCGAAAGTGAAAAAAGGTGCTTTGAGGATAGACTTTCAGGAAAGCAGAGAGGGCCAAATTGTCTGGGGCATTTGAAGGGGTTCCAGGAGGCAGTGAGAAGCAGCATCACTTTTCCCCGCTGGCACCTTTGCTGTGGCAGCAAAAGCTGGACATTTGTCTTTTTTGCTCCAAACAGCGCCGAAAGTGAAAAAAGGTGCTTTTGAGGATAGACTTTTCAGGAAAGCAGAGAGGGCCAAATTGTCTGGGGCATTTGAAGGGGTTCCAGGAGGCAGTGAGAAGCAGCATCACTTTTCCCCGCTGGCACCTTTGCTGTGGCAGCAAAAGCTGGACGTTTGTCTTTTTTGCTCCAAACAGCGCCGAAAGTGAAAAAAGGTGCTTTTGAGGATAGCGTGCGCAGGAAAGCAGAGAGGGCCAAATTGTCTGGGGCACTTGAAGGGGTTCCAGGAGGCAGTGAGAAGCAGCATCACTTTTCCCCGCTGGCACCTTTGCTGTGGCAGCAAAAGCTGGACGTTTGTCTTTTTTGCTCCAAACAGCGCCGAAAGTGAAAAAAGGTGCTTTTGAGGATAGCGTGCGCAGGAAAGCAGAGAGGGCCAAATTGTCTGGGGCATTTGAAGGGGTTCCAGGAGGCAGTGAGAAGCAGCATCACTTTTCCCCGCTGGCACCTTTGCTGTGGCAGCAAAAGCTGGACGTTTGTCTTTTTTGCTCCAAACAGCGCCGAAAGTGAAAAAAGGTGCTTTTGAGGATAGAGTGCGCAGGAAAGCAGAGAGGGCCAAATTGTCTGGGGCATTTGAAGGGGTTCCAGGAGGCAGTGAGAAGCAGCATCACTTTTCCCCGCTGGCACCTTTGCTGTGGCAGCAAAAGCTGGACGTTTGTCTTTTTTGCCCCAAACAGCGCCGAAAGTGAAAAAAGGTGCTTTTGAGGATAGACTTTTCAGGAAAGCAGAGAGGGCCAAATTGTCTGGGGCATTTGAAGGGGTTCCAGGAGGCAGTGAGAAGCAACATCACTTTTCCCCGCTGGCACCTTTGCTGTGGCAGCAAAAGCTGGACGTTTGTCTTTTTTGCTCCAAACAGCGCCGAAAGTGAAAAAAGGTGCTTTTGAGGATAGAGTGCGCAGGAAAGCAGAGAGGGCCAAATTGTCTGGGGCATTTGAAGGGGTTCCAGGAGGCAGTGAGAAGCAGCATCACTTTTCCCCGCTGGCACCTTTGCTGTGGCAGCAAAAGCTGGACGTTTGTCTTTTTTGCCCCAAACAGCGCCGAAAGTGAAAAAAGGTGCTTTTGAGGATAGACTTTTCAGGAAAGCAGAGAGGGCCAAATTGTCTGGGGCATTTGAAGGGGTTCCAGGAGGCAGTGAGAAGCAACATCACTTTTCCCCGCTGGCACCTTTGCTGTGGCAGCAAAAGCTGGACGTTTGTCTTTTTTGCTCCAAACAGCGCCGAAAGTGAAAAAAGGTGCTTTTGAGGATAGCGTGCGCAGGAAAGCAGAGAGGGCCAAATTGTCTGGGGCATTTGAAGGGGTTCCAGGAGGCAGTGAGAAGCAGCATCACTTTTCCCCGCTGGCACCTTTGCTGTGGCAGCAAAAGCTGGACGTTTGTCTTTTTTGCTCCAAACAGCGCCGAAAGTGAAAAAAGGTGCTTTTGAGGATAGACTTTTCAGGAAAGCAGAGAGGGCCAAATTGTCTGGGGCATTTGAAGGGGTTCCAGGAGGCAGTGAGAAGCAGCATCACTTTTCCCCGCTGGCACCTTTGCTGTGGCAGCAAAAGCTGGACGTTTGTCTTTTTTGCTCCAAACAGCGCCGAAAGTGAAAAAAGGTGCTTTTGAGGATAGAGTGCGCAGGAAAGCAGAGAGGGCCAAATTGTCTGGGGCATTTGAAGGGGTTCCAGGAGGCAGTGAGAAGCAGCATCACTTTTCCCCGCTGGCACCTTTGCTGTGGCAGCAAAAGCTGGACGTTTGTCTTTTTTGCTCCAAACAGCGCCGAAAGTGAAAAAAGGTGCTTTTGAGGATAGAGTGCGCAGGAAAGCAGAGAGGGCTAAATTGTCTGGGGCATTTGAAGGGGTTCCAGGAGGCAGTGAGAAGCAGCATCACTTTTCCCCGCTGGCACCTTTGCTGTGGCAGCAAAAGCTGGACGTTTGTCTTTTTTGCTCCAAACAGCGCCGAAAGTGAAAAAAGGTGCTTTTGAGGATAGCGTGCGCAGGAAAGCAGAGAGGGCCAAATTGTCTGGGGCATTTGAAGGGGTTCCAGGAGGCAGTGAGAAGCAGCATCACTTTTCCCCGCTGGCACCTTTGCTGTGGCAGCAAAAGCTGGACGTTTGTCTTTTTTGCTCCAAACAGCGCCGAAAGTGAAAAAAGGTGCTTTTGAGGATAGCGTGCGCAGGAAAGCAGAGAGGGCCAAATTGTCTGGGGCACTTGAAGGGGTTCCAGGAGGCAGTGAGAAGCAGCATCACTTTTCCCCGCTGGCACCTTTGCTGTGGCAGCAAAAGCTGGACGTTTGTCTTTTTTGCTCCAAACAGCGCCGAAAGTGAAAAAAGGTGCTTTTGAGGATAGCGTGCGCAGGAAAGCAGAGAGGGCCAAATTGTCTGGGGCATTTGAAGGGGTTCCAGGAGGCAGTGAGAAGCAGCATCACTTTTCCCCGCTGGCACCTTTGCTGTGGCAGCAAAAGCTGGACGTTTGTCTTTTTTGCCCCAAACAGCGCCGAAAGTGAAAAAAGGTGCTTTTGAGGATAGCGTGCGCAGGAAAGCAGAGAGGGCCAAATTGTCTGGGGCATTTGAAGGGGTTCCAGGAGGCAGTGAGAAGCAGCATCACTTTTCCCCGCTGGCACCTTTGCTGTGGCAGCAAAAGCTGGACGTTTGTCTTTTTTGCTCCAAACAGCGCCGAAAGTGAAAAAAGGTGCTTTTGAGGATAGCGTGCGCAGGAAAGCAGAGAGGGCCAAATTGTCTGGGGCATTTGAAGGGGTTCCAGGAGGCAGTGAGAAGCAGCATCACTTTTCCCCGCTGGCACCTTTGCTGTGGCAGCAAAAGCTGGACGTTTGTCTTTTTTGCTCCAAACAGCGCCGAAAGTGAAAAAAGGTGCTTTTGAGGATAGAGTGCGCAGGAAAGCAGAGAGGGCCAAATTGTCTGGGGCATTTGAAGGGGTTCCAGGAGGCAGTGAGAAGCAGCATCACTTTTCCCCGCTGGCACCTTTGCTGTGGCAGCAAAAGCTGGACGTTTGTCTTTTTTGCTCCAAACAGCGCCGAAAGTGAAAAAAGGTGCTTTTGAGGATAGACTTTTCAGGAAAGCAGAGAGGGCCAAATTGTCTGGGGCATTTGAAGGGGTTCCAGGAGGCAGTGAGAAGCAGCATCACTTTTCCCCGCTGGCACCTTTGCTGTGGCAGCAAAAGCTGGACGTTTGTCTTTTTTGCTCCAAACAGCGCCGAAAGTGAAAAAAGGTGCTTTTGAGGATAGCGTGCGCAGGAAAGCAGAGAGGGCCAAATTGTCTGGGGCACTTGAAGGGGTTCCAGGAGGCAGTGAGAAGCAGCATCACTTTTCCCCGCTGGCACCTTTGCTGTGGCAGCAAAAGCTGGACGTTTGTCTTTTTTGCTCCAAACAGCGCCGAAAGTGAAAAAAGGTGCTTTTGAGGATAGCGTGCGCAGGAAAGCAGAGAGGGCCAAATTGTCTGGGGCATTTGAAGGGGTTCCAGGAGGCAGTGAGAAGCAGCATCACTTTTTCCCGCTGGCACCTTTGCTGTGGCAGCAAAAGCTGGACGTTTGTCTTTTTTGCTCCAAACAGCGCCGAAAGTGAAAAAAGGTGCTTTTGAGGATAGAGTGCGCAGGAAAGCAGAGAGGGCCAAATTGTCTGGGGCATTTGAAGGGGTTCCAGGAGGCAGTGAGAAGCAGCATCACTTTTCCCCGCTGGCACCTTTGCTGTGGCAGCAAAAGCTGGACGTTTGTCTTTTTTGCTCCAAACAGCGCCGAAAGTGAAAAAAGGTGCTTTTGAGGATAGAGTGCGCAGGAAAGCAGAGAGGGCCAAATTGTCTGGGGCATTTGAAGGGGTTCCAGGAGGCAGTGAGAAGCAGCATCACTTTTCCCCGCTGGCACCTTTGCTGTGGCAGCAAAAGCTGGACGTTTGTCTTTTTTGCCCCAAACAGCGCCGAAAGTGAAAAAAGGTGCTTTTGAGGATAGACTTTTCAGGAAAGCAGAGAGGGCCAAATTGTCTGGGGCATTTGAAGGGGTTCCAGGAGGCAGTGAGAAGCAACATCACTCTTCCCCGCTGGCACCTTTGCTGTGGCAGCAAAAGCTGGACGTTTGTCTTTTTTGCTCCAAACAGCGCCGAAAGTGAAAAAAGGTGCTTTTGAGGATAGCGTGCGCAGGAAAGCAGAGAGGGCCAAATTGTCTGGGGCATTTGAAGGGGTTCCAGGAGGCAGTGAGAAGCAGCATCACTTTTCCCCGCTGGCACCTTTGCTGTGGCAGCAAAAGCTGGACGTTTGTCTTTTGTGCTCCAAACAGCGCCGAAAGTGAAAAAAGGTGCTTTTGAGGATAGACTTTTCAGGAAAGCAGAGAGGGCCAAATTGTCTGGGGCATTTGAAGGGGTTCCAGGAGGCAGTGAGAAGCAGCATCACTTTTCCCCGCTGGCACCTTTGCTGTGGCAGCAAAAGCTGGACGTTTGTCTTTTTTGCCCCAAACAGCGCCGAAAGTGAAAAAAGGTGCTTTTGAGGATAGCGTGCGCAGGAAAGCAGAGAGGGCCAAATTGGGGCACTTGAAGGGGTTCCAGGAGGCAGTGAGAAGCAGCATCACTTTTCCCCGCTGGCACCTTTGCTGTGGCAGCAAAAGCTGGACGTTTGTCTTTTTTGCTCCAAACAGCGCCGAAAGTGAAAAAAGGTGCTTTTGAGGATAGCGTGCGCAGGAAAGCAGAGAGGGCCAAATTGTCTGGGGCATTTGAAGGGGTTCCAGGAGGCAGTGAGAAGCAGCATCACTTTTCCCCGCTGGCACCTTTGCTGTGGCAGCAAAAGCTGGACGTTTGTCTTTTTTGCTCCAAACAGCGCCGAAAGTGAAAAAAGGTGCTTTTGAGGATAGCGTGCGCAGGAAAGCAGAGAGGGCCAAATTGTCTGGGGCATTTGAAGGGGTTCCAGGAGGCAGTGAGAAGCAGCATCACTTTTCCCCGCTGGCACCTTTGCTGTGGCAGCAAAAGCTGGACGTTTGTCTTTTTTGCTCCAAACAGCGCCGAAAGTGAAAAAAGGTGCTTTTGAGGATAGAGTGCGCAGGAAAGCAGAGAGGGCCAAATTGTCTGGGGCATTTGAAGGGGTTCCAGGAGGCAGTGAGAAGCAGCATCACTTTTCCCCGCTGGCACCTTTGCTGTGGCAGCAAAAGCTGGACGTTTGTCTTTTTTGCTCCAAACAGCGCCGAAAGTGAAAAAAGGTGCTTTTGAGGATAGACTTTTCAGGAAAGCAGAGAGGGCCAAATTGTCTGGGGCATTTGAAGGGGTTCCAGGAGGCAGTGAGAAGCAGCATCACTTTTCCCCGCTGGCACCTTTGCTGTGGCAGCAAAAGCTGGACGTTTGTCTTTTTTGCTCCAAACAGCGCCGAAAGTGAAAAAAGGTGCTTTTGAGGATAGCGTGCGCAGGAAAGCAGAGAGGGCCAAATTGTCTGGGGCACTTGAAGGGGTTCCAGGAGGCAGTGAGAAGCAGCATCACTTTTCCCCGCTGGCACCTTTGCTGTGGCAGCAAAAGCTGGACGTTTGTCTTTTTTGCTCCAAACAGCGCCGAAAGTGAAAAAAGGTGCTTTTGAGGATAGCGTGCGCAGGAAAGCAGAGAGGGCCAAATTGTCTGGGGCATTTGAAGGGGTTCCAGGAGGCAGTGAGAAGCAGCATCACTTTTTCCCGCTGGCACCTTTGCTGTGGCAGCAAAAGCTGGACGTTTGTCTTTTTTGCTCCAAACAGCGCCGAAAGTGAAAAAAGGTGCTTTTGAGGATAGAGTGCGCAGGAAAGCAGAGAGGGCCAAATTGTCTGGGGCATTTGAAGGGGTTCCAGGAGGCAGTGAGAAGCAGCATCACTTTTCCCCGCTGGCACCTTTGCTGTGGCAGCAAAAGCTGGACGTTTGTCTTTTTTGCCCCAAACAGCGCCGAAAGTGAAAAAAGGTGCTTTTGAGGATAGAGTGCGCAGGAAAGCAGAGAGGGCCAAATTGTCTGGGGCATTTGAAGGGGTTCCAGGAGGCAGTGAGAAGCAGCATCACTTTTCCCCGCTGGCACCTTTGCTGTGGCAGCAAAAGCTGGACGTTTGTCTTTTTTGCCCCAAACAGCGCCGAAAGTGAAAAAAGGTGCTTTTGAGGATAGACTTTTCAGGAAAGCAGAGAGGGCCAAATTGTCTGGGGCATTTGAAGGGGTTCCAGGAGGCAGTGAGAAGCAACATCACTCTTCCCCGCTGGCACCTTTGCTGTGGCAGCAAAAGCTGGACGTTTGTCTTTTTTGCTCCAAACAGCGCCGAAAGTGAAAAAAGGTGCTTTTGAGGATAGCGTGCGCAGGAAAGCAGAGAGGGCCAAATTGTCTGGGGCATTTGAAGGGGTTCCAGGAGGCAGTGAGAAGCAGCATCACTTTTCCCCGCTGGCACCTTTGCTGTGGCAGCAAAAGCTGGACGTTTGTCTTTTTTGCTCCAAACAGCGCCGAAAGTGAAAAAAGGTGCTTTTGAGGATAGACTTTTCAGGAAAGCAGAGAGGGCCAAATTGTCTGGGGCATTTGAAGGGGTTCCAGGAGGCAGTGAGAAGCAGCATCACTTTTCCCCGCTGGCACCTTTGCTGTGGCAGCAAAAGCTGGACGTTTGTCTTTTTTGCCCCAAACAGCGCCGAAAGTGAAAAAAGGTGCTTTTGAGGATAGCGTGCGCAGGAAAGCAGAGAGGGCCAAATTGGGGCACTTGAAGGGGTTCCAGGAGGCAGTGAGAAGCAGCATCACTTTTCCCCGCTGGCACCTTTGCTGTGGCAGCAAAAGCTGGACGTTTGTCTTTTTTGCTCCAAACAGCGCCGAAAGTGAAAAAAGGTGCTTTTGAGGATAGCGTGCGCAGGAAAGCAGAGAGGGCCAAATTGTCTGGGGCATTTGAAGGGGTTCCAGGAGGCAGTGAGAAGCAGCATCACTTTTCCCCGCTGGCACCTTTGCTGTGGCAGCAAAAGCTGGACGTTTGTCTTTTTTGCTCCAAACAGCGCCGAAAGTGAAAAAAGGTGCTTTGAGGATAGACTTTTCAGGAAAGCAGAGAGGGCCAAATTGTCTGGGGCATTTGAAGGGGTTCCAGGAGGCAGTGAGAAGCAGCATCACTTTTCCCCGCTGGCACCTTTGCTGTGGCAGCAAAAGCTGGACGTTTGTCTTTTTTGCTCCAAACAGCGCCGAAAGTGAAAAAAGGTGCTTTTGAGGATAGACTTTTCAGGAAAGCAGAGAGGGCCAAATTTTCTGGGGCATTTGAAGGGGTTCCAGGAGGCAGTGAGAAGCAGCATCACTTTTTCCCGCTGGCACCTTTGCTGTGGCAGCAAAAGCTGGACGTTTGTCTTTTTTGCTCCAAACAGCGCCGAAAGTGAAAAAAGGTGCTTTTGAGGATAGAGTGCGCAGGAAAGCAGAGAGGGCCAAATTGTCTGGGGCATTTGAAGGGGTTCCAGGAGGCAGTGAGAAGCAGCATCACTTTTCCCCGCTGGCACCTTTGCTGTGGCAGCAAAAGCTGGACGTTTGTCTTTTTTGCCCCAAACAGCGCCGAAAGTGAAAAAAGGTGCTTTTGAGGATAGAGTGCGCAGGAAAGCAGAGAGGGCCAAATTGTCTGGGGCATTTGAAGGGGTTCCAGGAGGCAGTGAGAAGCAGCATCACTTTTCCCCGCTGGCACCTTTGCTGTGGCAGCAAAAGCTGGACGTTTGTCTTTTTTGCCCCAAACAGCGCCGAAAGTGAAAAAAGGTGCTTTTGAGGATAGACTTTTCAGGAAAGCAGAGAGGGCCAAATTGTCTGGGGCATTTGAAGGGGTTCCAGGAGGCAGTGAGAAGCAACATCACTCTTCCCCGCTGGCACCTTTGCTGTGGCAGCAAAAGCTGGACGTTTGTCTTTTTTGCTCCAAACAGCGCCGAAAGTGAAAAAAGGTGCTTTTGAGGATAGCGTGCGCAGGAAAGCAGAGAGGGCCAAATTGTCTGGGGCATTTGAAGGGGTTCCAGGAGGCAGTGAGAAGCAGCATCACTTTTCCCCGCTGGCACCTTTGCTGTGGCAGCAAAAGCTGGACGTTTGTCTTTTTTGCTCCAAACAGCGCCGAAAGTGAAAAAAGGTGCTTTTGAGGATAGACTTTTCAGGAAAGCAGAGAGGGCCAAATTGTCTGGGGCATTTGAAGGGGTTCCAGGAGGCAGTGAGAAGCAGCATCACTTTTCCCCGCTGGCACCTTTGCTGTGGCAGCAAAAGCTGGACGTTTGTCTTTTTTGCCCCAAACAGCGCCGAAAGTGAAAAAAGGTGCTTTTGAGGATAGCGTGCGCAGGAAAGCAGAGAGGGCCAAATTGGGGCACTTGAAGGGGTTCCAGGAGGCAGTGAGAAGCAGCATCACTTTTCCCCGCTGGCACCTTTGCTGTGGCAGCAAAAGCTGGACGTTTGTCTTTTTTGCTCCAAACAGCGCCGAAAGTGAAAAAAGGTGCTTTTGAGGATAGCGTGCGCAGGAAAGCAGAGAGGGCCAAATTGTCTGGGGCATTTGAAGGGGTTCCAGGAGGCAGTGAGAAGCAGCATCACTTTTCCCCGCTGGCACCTTTGCTGTGGCAGCAAAAGCTGGACGTTTGTCTTTTTTGCTCCAAACAGCGCCGAAAGTGAAAAAAGGTGCTTTGAGGATAGACTTTTCAGGAAAGCAGAGAGGGCCAAATTGTCTGGGGCATTTGAAGGGGTTCCAGGAGGCAGTGAGAAGCAGCATCACTTTTCCCCGCTGGCACCTTTGCTGTGGCAGCAAAAGCTGGACGTTTGTCTTTTTTGCTCCAAACAGCGCCGAAAGTGAAAAAAGGTGCTTTTGAGGATAGACTTTTCAGGAAAGCAGAGAGGGCCAAATTGTCTGGGGCATTTGAAGGGGTTCCAGGAGGCAGTGAGAAGCAGCATGACTTTTCCCCGCTGGCACCTTTGCTGTGGCAGCAAAAGCTGGACGTTTGTCTTTTTTGCTCCAAACAGCGCCGAAAGTGAAAAAAGGTGCTTTTGAGGATAGCGTGCGCAGGAAAGCAGAGAGGGCCAAATTGTCTGGGGCATTTGAAGGGGTTCCAGGAGGCAGTGAGAAGCAGCATCACTTTTTCCCGTTGGCACCTTTGCTGTGGCAGCAAAAGCTGGACGTTTGTCTTTTTTGCTCCAAACAGCGCCGAAAGTGAAAAAAGGTGCTTTTGAGGATAGAGTGCGCAGGAAAGCAGAGAGGGCCAAATTGTCTGGGGCATTTGAAGGGGTTGCAGGAGGCAGTGAGAAGCAGCATCACTTTTCCCCGCTGGCACCTTTGCTGTGGCAGCAAAAGCTGGACGTTTGTCTTTTTTGCCCCAAACAGCGCCGAAAGTGAAAAAAGGTGCTTTTGAGGATAGAGTGCGCAGGAAAGCAGAGAGGGCCAAATTGTCTGGGGCATTTGAAGGGGTTCCAGGAGGCAGTGAGAAGCAGCATCACTTTTCCCCGCTGGCACCTTTGCTGTGGCAGCAAAAGCTGGACGTTTGTCTTTTTTGCCCCAAACAGCGCCGAAAGTGAAAAAAGGTGCTTTTGAGGATAGACTTTTCAGGAAAGCAGAGAGGGCCAAATTGTCTGGGGCATTTGAAGGGGTTCCAGGAGGCAGTGAGAAGCAACATCACTCTTCCCCGCTGGCACCTTTGCTGTGGCAGCAAAAGCTGGACGTTTGTCTTTTTTGCTCCAAACAGCGCCGAAAGTGAAAAAAGGTGCTTTTGAGGATAGCGTGCGCAGGAAAGCAGAGAGGGCCAAATTGTCTGGGGCATTTGAAGGGGTTCCAGGAGGCAGTGAGAAGCAGCATCACTTTTCCCCGCTGGCACCTTTGCTGTGGCAGCAAAAGCTGGACGTTTGTCTTTTTTGCTCCAAACAGCGCCGAAAGTGAAAAAAGGTGCTTTTGAGGATAGAGTGCGCAGGAAAGCAGAGAGGGCCAAATTGTCTGGGGCATTTGAAGGGGTTCCAGGAGGCAGTGAGAAGCAACATCACTCTTCCCCGCTGGCACCTTTGCTGTGGCAGCAAAAGCTGGACGTTTGTCTTTTTTGCTCCAAACAGCGCCGAAAGTGAAAAAAGGTGCTTTTGAGGATAGCGTGCGCAGGAAAGCAGAGAGGGCCAAATTGTCTGGGGCATTTGAAGGGGTTCCAGGAGGCAGTGAGAAGCAGCATCACTTTTCCCCGCTGGCACCTTTGCTGTGGCAGCAAAAGCTGGACGTTTGTCTTTTTTGCTCCAAACAGCGCCGAAAGTGAAAAAAGGTGCTTTTGAGGATAGACTTTTCAGGAAAGCAGAGAGGGCCAAATTGTCTGGGGCATTTGAAGGGGTTCCAGGAGGCAGTGAGAAGCAGCATCACTTTTCCCCGCTGGCACCTTTGCTGTGGCAGCAAAAGCTGGACGTTTGTCTTTTTTGCTCCAAACAGCGCCGAAAGTGAAAAAAGGTGCTTTTGAGGATAGCGTGCGCAGGAAAGCAGAGAGGGCCAAATTGGGGCACTTGAAGGGGTTCCAGGAGGCAGTGAGAAGCAGCATCACTTTTCCCCGCTGGCACCTTTGCTGTGGCAGCAAAAGCTGGACGTTTGTCTTTTTTGCTCCAAACAGCGCCGAAAGTGAAAAAAGGTGCTTTTGAGGATAGCGTGCGCAGGAAAGCAGAGAGGGCCAAATTGTCTGGGGCATTTGAAGGGGTTCCAGGAGGCAGTGAGAAGCAGCATCACTTTTCCCCGCTGGCACCTTTGCTGTGGCAGCAAAAGCTGGACGTTTGTCTTTTTTGCTCCAAACAGCGCCGAAAGTGAAAAAAGGTGCTTTGAGGATAGACTTTTCAGGAAAGCAGAGAGGGCCAAATTGTCTGGGGGATTTGAAGGGGTTCCAGGAGGCAGTGAGAAGCAGCATCACTTTTCCCCGCTGGCACCTTTGCTGTGGCAGCAAAAGCTGGACGTTTGTCTTTTTTGCTCCAAACAGCGCCGAAAGTGAAAAAAGGTGCTTTTGAGGATAGCGTGCGCAGGAAAGCAGAGAGGGCCAAATTGTCTGGGGCATTTGAAGGGGTTCCAGGAGGCAGTGAGAAGCAGCATCACTTTTCCCCGCTGGCACCTTTGCTGTGGCAGCAAAAGCTGGACGTTTGTCTTTTTTGCTCCAAACAGCGCCGAAAGTGAAAAAAGGTGCTTTTGAGGATAGCGTGCGCAGGAAAGCAGAGAGGGCCAAATTGTCTGGGGCACTTGAAGGGGTTCCAGGAGGCAGTGAGAAGCAGCATCACTTTTCCCCGCTGGCACCTTTGCTGTGGCAGCAAAAGCTGGACGTTTGTCTTTTTTGCTCCAAACAGCGCCGAAAGTGAAAAAAGGTGCTTTTGAGGATAGCGTGCGCAGGAAAGCAGAGAGGGCCAAATTGTCTGGGGCATTTGAAGGGGTTCCAGGAGGCAGTGAGAAGCAGCATCACTTTTCCCCGCTGGCACCTTTGCTGTGGCAGCAAAAGCTGGACGTTTGTCTTTTTTGCTCCAAACAGCGCCGAAAGTGAAAAAAGGTGCTTTTGAGGATAGAGTGCGCAGGAAAGCAGAGAGGGCCAAATTGTCTGGGGCATTTGAAGGGGTTCCAGGAGGCAGTGAGAAGCAGCATCACTTTTCCCCGCTGGCACCTTTGCTGTGGCAGCAAAAGCTGGACGTTTGTCTTTTTTGCTCCAAACAGCGCCGAAAGTGAAAAAAGGTGCTTTTGAGGATAGAGTGCGCAGGAAAGCAGAGAGGGCCAAATTGTCTGGGGCATTTGAAGGGGTTCCAGGAGGCAGTGAGAAGCAGCATCACTTTTCCCCGCTGGCACCTTTGCTGTGGCAGCAAAAGCTGGACGTTTGTCTTTTTTGCTCCAAACAGCGCCGAAAGTGAAAAAAGGTGCTTTTGAGGATAGACTTTTCAGGAAAGCAGAGAGGGCCAAATTGTCTGGGGCATTTGAAGGGGTTCCAGGAGGCAGTGAGAAGCAGCATCACTTTTCCCCGCTGGCACCTTTGCTGTGGCAGCAAAAGCTGGACGTTTGTCTTTTTTGCCCCAAACAGCGCCGAAAGTGAAAAAAGGTGCTTTTGAGGATAGACTTTTCAGGAAAGCAGAGAGGGCCAAATTGTCTGGGGCATTTGAAGGGGTTCCAGGAGGCAGTGAGAAGCAGCATCACTTTTCCCCGCTGGCACCTTTGCTGTGGCAGCAAAAGCTGGACGTTTGTCTTTTTTGCTCCAAACAGCGCCGAAAGTGAAAAAAGGTGCTTTGAGGATAGACTTTTCAGGAAAGCAGAGAGGGCCAAATTGTCTGGGGCATTTGAAGGGGTTCCAGGAGGCAGTGAGAAGCAGCATCACTTTTCCCCGCTGGCACCTTTGCTGTGGCAGCAAAAGCTGGACGTTTGTCTTTTGTGCTCCAAACAGCGCCGAAAGTGAAAAAAGGTGCTTTTGAGGATAGCGTGCGCAGGAAAGCAGAGAGGGCCAAATTGTCTGGGGCACTTGAAGGGGTTCCAGGAGGCAGTGAGAAGCAGCATCACTTTTCCCCGCTGGCACCTTTGCTGTGGCAGCAAAAGCTGGACGTTTGTCTTTTTTGCTCCAAACAGCGCCGAAAGTGAAAAAAGGTGCTTTTGAGGATAGCGTGCGCAGGAAAGCAGAGAGGGCCAAATTGTCTGGGGCATTTGAAGGGGTTCCAGGAGGCAGTGAGAAGCAGCATCACTTTTCCCCGCTGGCACCTTTGCTGTGGCAGCAAAAGCTGGACGTTTGTCTTTTTTGCTCCAAACAGCGCCGAAAGTGAAAAAAGGTGCTTTTGAGGATAGAGTGCGCAGGAAAGCAGAGAGGGCCAAATTGTCTGGGGCATTTGAAGGGGTTCCAGGAGGCAGTGAGAAGCAGCATCACTTTTCCCCGCTGGCACCTTTGCTGTGGCAGCAAAAGCTGGACGTTTGTCTTTTTTGCTCCAAACAGCGCCGAAAGTGAAAAAAGGTGCTTTTGAGGATAGCGTGCGCAGGAAAGCAGAGAGGGCCAAATTGTCTGGGGCATTTGAAGGGGTTCCAGGAGGCAGTGAGAAGCAGCATCACTTTTCCCCGCTGGCACCTTTGCTGTGGCAGCAAAAGCTGGACGTTTGTCTTTTTTGCTCCAAACAGCGCCGAAAGTGAAAAAAGGTGCTTTTGAGGATAGCGTGCGCAGGAAAGCAGAGAGGGCCAAATTGTCTGGGGCATTTGAAGGGGTTCCAGGAGGCAGTGAGAAGCAGCATCACTTTTCCCCGCTGGCACCTTTGCTGTGGCAGCAAAAGCTGGACGTTTGTCTTTTTTGCTCCAAACAGCGCCGAAAGTGAAAAAAGGTGCTTTTGAGGATAGACTTTTCAGGAAAGCAGAGAGGGCCAAATTGTCTGGGGCATTTGAAGGGGTTCCAGGAGGCAGTGAGAAGCAGCATCACTTTTCCCCGCTGGCACCTTTGCTGTGGCAGCAAAAGCTGGACGTTTGTCTTTTTTGCTCCAAACAGCGCCGAAAGTGAAAAAAGGTGCTTTTGAGGATAGAGTGCGCAGGAAAGCAGAGAGGGCCAAATTGTCTGGGGCATTTGAAGGGGTTCCAGGAGGCAGTGAGAAGCAGCATCACTTTTCCCCGCTGGCACCTTTACTGTGGCAGCAAAAGCTGGACGTTTGTCTTTTTTGCCCCAAACAGCGCCGAAAGTGAAAAAAGGTGCTTTTGAGGACAGACTTTTCAGGAAAGCAGAGAGGGCCAAATTGTCTGGGGCATTTGAAGGGGTTCCAGGAGGCAGTGAGAAGCAACATCACTTTTCCCCGCTGGCACCTTTGCTGTGGCAGCAAAAGCTGGACGTTTGTCTTTTTTGCTCCAAACAGCGCCGAAAGTGAAAAAAGGTGCTTTTGAGGATAGCGTGCGCAGGAAAGCAGAGAGGGCCAAATTGTCTGGGGCACTTGAAGGGATTCCAGGAGGCAGTGAGAAGCAGCATCACTTTTCCCCGCTGGCACCTTTGCTGTGGCAGCAAAAGCTGGACGTTTGTCTTTTTTGCTCCAAACAGCGCCGAAAGTGAAAAAAGGTGCTTTTGAGGATAGAGTGCGCAGGAAAGCAGAGAGGGCCAAATTGTCTGGGGCATTTGAAGGGGTTCCAGGAGGCAGTGAGAAGCAGCATCACTTTTCCCCGCTGGCACCTTTGCTGTGGCAGCAAAAGCTGGACGTTTGTCTTTTTTGCTCCAAACAGCGCCGAAAGTGAAAAAAGGTGCTTTTGAGGATAGAGTGCGCAGGAAAGCAGAGAGGGCCAAATTGTCTGGGGCATTTGAAGGGGTTCCAGGAGGCAGTGAGAAGCAGCATCACTTTTCCCCGCTGGCACCTTTGCTGTGGCAGCAAAAGCTGGACGTTTGTCTTTTTTGCTCCAAACAGCGCCGAAAGTGAAAAAAGGTGCTTTTGAGGATAGAGTGCGCAGGAAAGCAGAGAGGGCCAAATTGTCTGGGGCATTTGAAGGGGTTCCAGGAGGCAGTGAGAAGCAGCATCACTTTTCCCCGCTGGCACCTTTGCTGTGGCAGCAAAAGCTGGACGTTTGTCTTTTTTGCCCCAAACAGCGCCGAAAGTGAAAAAAGGTGCTTTTGAGGATAGACTTTTCAGGAAAGCAGAGAGGGCCAAATTGTCTGGGGCATTTGAAGGGGTTCCAGGAGGCAGTGAGAAGCAACATCACTTTTCCCCGCTGGCACCTTTGCTGTGGCAGCAAAAGCTGGACGTTTGTCTTTTTTGCTCCAAACAGCGCCGAAAGTGAAAAAAGGTGCTTTTGAGGATAGCGTGCGCAGGAAAGCAGAGAGGGCCAAATTGTCTGGGGCATTTGAAGGGGTTCCAGGAGGCAGTGAGAAGCAGCATCACTTTTCCCCGCTGGCACCTTTGCTGTGGCAGCAAAAGCTGGACGTTTGTCTTTTTTGCTCCAAACAGCGCCGAAAGTGAAAAAAGGTGCTTTTGAGGATAGCGTGCGCAGGAAAGCAGAGAGGGCCAAATTGTCTGGGGCACTTGAAGGGGTTCCAGGAGGCAGTGAGAAGCAGCATCTCTTTTCCCCGCTGGCACCTTTGCTGTGGCAGCAAAAGCTGGACGTTTGTCTTTTTTGCTCCAAACAGCGCCGAAAGTGAAAAAAGGTGCTTTTGAGGATAGACTTTTCAGGAAAGCAGAGAGGGCCAAATTGTCTGGGGCATTTGAAGGGGTTCCAGGAGGCAGTGAGAAGCAGCATCACTTTTCCCCGCTGGCACCTTTGCTGTGGCAGCAAAAGCTGGACGTTTGTCTTTTTTGCCCCAAACAGCGCCGAAAGTGAAAAAAGGTGCTTTTGAGGATAGACTTTTCAGGAAAGCAGAGAGGGCCAAATTGTCTGGGGCATTTGAAGGGGTTCCAGGAGGCAGTGAGAAGCAGCATCACTTTTCCCCGCTGGCACCTTTGCTGTGGCAGCAAAAGCTGGACGTTTGTCTTTTTTGCTCCAAACAGCGCCGAAAGTGAAAAAAGGTGCTTTGAGGATAGACTTTTCAGGAAAGCAGAGAGGGCCAAATTGTCTGGGGCATTTGAAGGGGTTCCAGGAGGCAGTGAGAAGCAGCATCACTTTTCCCCGCTGGCACCTTTGCTGTGGCAGCAAAAGCTGGACGTTTGTCTTTTTTGCCCCAAACAGCGCCGAAAGTGAAAAAAGGTGCTTTTGAGGATAGACTTTTCAGGAAAGCAGAGAGGGCCAAATTGTCTGGGGCATTTGAAGGGGTTCCAGGAGGCAGTGAGAAGCAGCATCACTTTTCCCCGCTGGCACCTTTGCTGTGGCAGCAAAAGCTGGACGTTTGTCTTTTTTGCTCCAAACAGCGCCGAAAGTGAAAAAAGGTGCTTTTGAGGATAGCGTGCGCAGGAAAGCAGAGAGGGCCAAATTGTCTGGGGCATTTGAAGGGGTTCCAGGAGGCAGTGAGAAGCAGCATCACTTTTCCCCGCTGGCACCTTTGCTGTGGCAGCAAAAGCTGGACGTTTGTCTTTTTTGCTCCAAACAGCGCCGAAAGTGAAAAAAGGTGCTTTTGAGGATAGCGTGCGCAGGAAAGCAGAGAGGGCCAAATTGTCTGGGGCACTTGAAGGGGTTCCAGGAGGCAGTGAGAAGCAGCATCACTTTTCCCCGCTGGCACCTTTGCTGTGGCAGCAAAAGCTGGACGTTTGTCTTTTTTGCTCCAAACAGCGCCGAAAGTGAAAAAAGGTGCTTTTGAGGATAGCGTGCGCAGGAAAGCAGAGAGGGCCAAATTGTCTGGGGCATTTGAAGGGGTTCCAGGAGGCAGTGAGAAGCAGCATCACTTTTCCCCGCTGGCACCTTTGCTGTGGCAGCAAAAGCTGGACGTTTGTCTTTTTTGCTCCAAACAGCGCCGAAAGTGAAAAAAGGTGCTTTTGAGGATAGACTTTTCAGGAAAGCAGAGAGGGCCAAATTGTCTGGGGCATTTGAAGGGGTTCCAGGAGGCAGTGAGAAGCAGCATCACTTTTCCCCGCTGGCACCTTTGCTGTGGCAGCAAAAGCTGGACGTTTGTCTTTTTTGCTCCAAACAGCGCCGAAAGTGAAAAAAGGTGCTTTTGAGGATAGAGTGCGCAGGAAAGCAGAGAGGGCCAAATTGTCTGGGGCATTTGAAGGGGTTCCAGGAGGCAGTGAGAAGCAGCATCACTTTTCCCCGCTGGCACCTTTGCTGTGGCAGCAAAAGCTGGACGTTTGTCTTTTTTGCCCCAAACAGCGCCGAAAGTGAAAAAAGGTGCTTTTGAGGATAGACTTTTCAGGAAAGCAGAGAGGGCCAAATTGTCTGGGGCATTTGAAGGGGTTCCAGGAGGCAGTGAGAAGCAACATCACTTTTCCCCGCTGGCACCTTTGCTGTGGCAGCAAAAGCTGGACGTTTGTCTTTTTTGCTCCAAACAGCGCCGAAAGTGAAAAAAGGTGCTTTTGAGGATAGCGTGCGCAGGAAAGCAGAGAGGGCCAAATTGTCTGGGGCACTTGAAGGGGTTCCAGGAGGCAGTGAGAAGCAGCATCACTTTTCCCCGCTGGCACCTTTGCTGTGGCAGCAAAAGCTGGACGTTTGTCTTTTTTGCTCCAAACAGCGCCGAAAGTGAAAAAAGGTGCTTTTGAGGATAGAGTGCGCAGGAAAGCAGAGAGGGCCAAATTGTCTGGGGCATTTGAAGGGGTTCCAGGAGGCAGTGAGAAGCAGCATCACTTTTCCCCGCTGGCACCTTTGCTGTGGCAGCAAAAGCTGGACGTTTGTCTTTTTTGCTCCAAACAGCGCCGAAAGTGAAAAAAGGTGCTTTTGAGGATAGACTTTTCAGGAAAGCAGAGAGGGCCAAATTGTCTGGGGCATTTGAAGGGGTTCCAGGAGGCAGTGAGAAGCAACATCACTTTTCCCCGCTGGCACCTTTGCTGGGCAGCAAAAGCTGGACGTTTGTCTTTTTTGCTCCAAACAGCGCCGAAAGTGAAAAAAGGTGCTTTTGAGGATAGCGTGCGCAGGAAAGCAGAGAGGGCCAAATTGTCTGGGGCATTTGAAGGGGTTCCAGGAGGCAGTGAGAAGCAGCATCACTTTTCCCCGCTGGCACCTTTGCTGTGGCAGCAAAAGCTGGACGTTTGTCTTTTTTGCTCCAAACAGCGCCGAAAGTGAAAAAAGGTGCTTTTGAGGATAGCGTGCGCAGGAAAGCAGAGAGGGCCAAATTGTCTGGGGCATTTGAAGGGGTTCCAGGAGGCAGTGAGAAGCAGCATCACTTTTCCCCGCTGGCACCTTTGCTGTGGCAGCAAAAGCTGGACGTTTGTCTTTTTTGCTCCAAACAGCGCCGAAAGTGAAAAAAGGTGCTTTTGAGGATAGAGTGCGCAGGAAAGCAGAGAGGGCCAAATTGTCTGGGGCATTTGAAGGGGTTCCAGGAGGCAGTGAGAAGCAGCATCACTTTTCCCCGCTGGCACCTTTGCTGTGGCAGCAAAAGCTGGACGTTTGTCTTTTTTGCTCCAAACAGCGCCGAAAGTGAAAAAAGGTGCTTTTGAGGATAGACTTTTCAGGAAAGCAGAGAGGGCCAAATTGTCTGGGGCATTTGAAGGGGTTCCAGGAGGCAGTGAGAAGCAACATCACTTTTCCCCGCTGGCACCTTTGCTGTGGCAGCAAAAGCTGGACGTTTGTCTTTTTTGCTCCAAACAGCGCCGAAAGTGAAAAAAGGTGCTTTTGAGGATAGCGTGCGCAGGAAAGCAGAGAGGGCCAAATTGTCTGGGGCATTTGAAGGGGTTCCAGGAGGCAGTGAGAAGCAGCATCACTTTTCCCCGCTGGCACCTTTGCTGTGGCAGCAAAAGCTGGACGTTTGTCTTTTTTGCTCCAAACAGCGCCGAAAGTGAAAAAAGGTGCTTTTGAGGATAGAGTGCGCAGGAAAGCAGAGAGGGCCAAATTGTCTGGGGCATTTGAAGGGGTTCCAGGAGGCAGTGAGAAGCAGCATCACTTTTCCCCGCTGGCACCTTTGCTGTGGCAGCAAAAGCTGGACGTTTGTCTTTTTTGCTCCAAACAGCGCCGAAAGTGAAAAAAGGTGCTTTTGAGGATAGAGTGCGCAGGAAAGCAGAGAGGGCCAAATTGTCTGGGGCATTTGAAGGGGTTCCAGGAGGCAGTGAGAAGCAGCATCACTTTTCCCCGCTGGCACCTTTGCTGTGGCAGCAAAAGCTGGACGTTTGTCTTTTTTGCTCCAAACAGCGCCGAAAGTGAAAAAAGGTGCTTTTGAGGATAGCGTGCGCAGGAAAGCAGAGAGGGCCAAATTGTCTGGGGCATTTGAAGGGGTTCCAGGAGGCAGTGAGAAGCAGCATCACTTTTCCCCGCTGGCACCTTTGCTGTGGCAGCAAAAGCTGGACGTTTGTCTTTTTTGCTCCAAACAGCGCCGAAAGTGAAAAAAGGTGCTTTTGAGGATAGACTGCGCAGGAAAGCAGAGAGGGCCAAATTGTCTGGGGCATTTGAAGGGGTTCCAGGAGGCAGTGAGAAGCAGCATCACTTTTCCCCGCTGGCACCTTTGCTGTGGCAGCAAAAGCTGGACGTTTGTCTTTTTTGCTCCAAACAGCGCCGAAAGTGAAAAAAGGTGCTTTTGAGGATAGAGTGCGCAGGAAAGCAGAGAGGGCCAAATTGTCTGGGGCATTTGAAGGGGTTCCAGGAGGCAGTGAGAAGCAGCATCACTTTTCCCCGCTGGCACCTTTGCTGTGGCAGCAAAAGCTGGACGTTTGTCTTTTTTGCTCCAAACAGCGCCGAAAGTGAAAAAAGGTGCTTTTGAGGATAGCGTGCGCAGGAAAGCAGAGAGGGCCAAATTGTCTGGGGCATTTGAAGGGGTTCCAGGAGGCAGTGAGAAGCAGCATCACTTTTCCCCGCTGGCACCTTTGCTGTGGCAGCAAAAGCTGGACGTTTGTCTTTTTTGCTCCAAACAGCGCCGAAAGTGAAAAAAGGTGCTTTTGAGGATAGACTTTTCAGGAAAGCAGAGAGGGCCAAATTGTCTGGGGCATTTGAAGGGGTTCCAGGAGGCAGTGAGAAGCAGCATCACTTTTCCCCGCTGGCACCTTTGCTGTGGCAGCAAAAGCTGGACGTTTGTCTTTTTTGCTCCAAACAGCGCCGAAAGTGAAAAAAGGTGCTTTTGAGGATAGACTTTTCAGGAAAGCAGAGAGGGCCAAATTGTCTGGGGCATTTGAAGGGGTTCCAGGAGGCAGTGAGAAGCAGCATCACTTTTCCCCGCTGGCACCTTTGCTGTGGCAGCAAAAGCTGGACGTTTGTCTTTTTTGCTCCAAACAGCGCCGAAAGTGAAAAAAGGTGCTTTTGAGGATAGCGTGCGCAGGAAAGCAGAGAGGGCCAAATTGTCTGGGGCATTTGAAGGGGTTCCAGGAGGCAGTGAGAAGCAGCATCACTTTTCCCCGCTGGCACCTTTGCTGTGGCAGCAAAAGCTGGACGTTTGTCTTTTTTGCCCCAAACAGCGCCGAAAGTGAAAAAAGGTGCTTTTGAGGATAGAGTGCGCAGGAAAGCAGAGAGGGCCAAATTGTCTGGGGCATTTGAAGGGGTTCCAGGAGGCAGTGAGAAGCAGCATCACTTTTCCCCGCTGGCACCTTTGCTGTGGCAGCAAAAGCTGGACGTTTGTCTTTTTTGCTCCAAACAGCGCCGAAAGTGAAAAAAGGTGCTTTTGAGGATAGACTTTTCAGGAAAGCAGAGAGGGCCAAATTGTCTGGGGCATTTGAAGGGGTTCCAGGAGGCAGTGAGAAGCAGCATCACTTTTCCCCGCTGCCACCTTTGCTGTGGCAGCAAAAGCTG
Source organism: Vanellus vanellus (assembly GCF_965231255.1). NCBI lineage: Eukaryota > Metazoa > Chordata > Aves > Charadriiformes > Charadriidae > Vanellus > Vanellus vanellus. The sequence continues at coordinate 1,580 of NW_028126921.1, read as the reverse complement.
GACGTTTGTCTTTTTTGCTCCAAACAGCGCCGAAAGTGAAAAAAGGTGCTTTTGAGGATAGCGTGCGCAGGAAAGCAGAGAGGGCCAAATTGTCTGGGGCATTTGAAGGGGTTCCAGGAGGCAGTGAGAAGCAGCATCACTTTTCCCCGCTGGCACCTTTGCTGTGGCAGCAAAAGCTGGACGTTTGTCTTTTTTGCCCCAAACAGCGCCGAAAGTGAAAAAAGGTGCTTTTGAGGATAGACTTTTCAGGAAAGCAGAGAGGGCCAAATTGTCTGGGGCATTTGAAGGGGTTCCAGGAGGCAGTGAGAAGCAGCATCACTTTTCCCCGCTGGCACCTTTGCTGTGGCAGCAAAAGCTGGACGTTTGTCTTTTTTGCTCCAAACAGCGCCGAAAGTGAAAAAAGGTGCTTTTGAGGATAGCGTGAGCAGGAAAGCAGAGAGGGCCAAATTGTCTGGGGCACTTGAAGGGGTTCCAGGAGGCAGTGAGAAGCAGCATCACTTTTCCCCGCTGGCACCTTTGCTGTGGCAGCAAAAGCTGGACGTTTGTCTTTTTTGCTCCAAACAGCGCCGAAAGTGAAAAAAGGTGCTTTTGAGGATAGCGTGCGCAGGAAAGCAGAGAGGGCCAAATTGTCTGGGGCATTTGAAGGGGTTCCAGGAGGCAGTGAGAAGCAGCATCACTTTTCCCCGCTGGCACCTTTGCTGTGGCAGCAAAAGCTGGACGTTTGTCTTTTTTGCTCCAAACAGCGCCGAAAGTGAAAAAAGGTGCTTTTGAGGATAGAGTGCGCAGGAAAGCAGAGAGGGCCAAATTGTCTGGGGCATTTGAAGGGGTTCCAGGAGGCAGTGAGAAGCAGCATCACTTTTCCCCGCTGGCACCTTTGCTGTGGCAGCAAAAGCTGGACGTTTGTCTTTTTTGCTCCAAACAGCGCCGAAAGTGAAAAAAGGTGCTTTTGAGGATAGACTTTTCAGGAAAGCAGAGAGGGCCAAATTGTCTGGGGCATTTGAAGGGGTTCCAGGAGGCAGTGAGAAGCAGCATCACTTTTCCCCGCTGGCACCTTTGCTGTGGCAGCAAAAGCTGGACGTTTGTCTTTTTTGCTCCAAACAGCGCCGAAAGTGAAAAAAGGTGCTTTTGAGGATAGAGTGCGCAGGAAAGCAGAGAGGGCCAAATTGTCTGGGGCATTTGAAGGGGTTCCAGGAGGCAGTGAGAAGCAGCATCACTTTTCCCCGCTGGCACCTTTGCTGTGGCAGCAAAAGCTGGACGTTTGTCTTTTTTGCTCCAAACAGCGCCGAAAGTGAAAAAAGGTGCTTTTGAGGATAGAGTGCGCAGGAAAGCAGAGAGGGCCAAATTGTCTGGGGCATTTGAAGGGGTTCCAGGAGGCAGTGAGAAGCAACATCACTTTTCCCCGCTGGCACCTTTGCTGTGGCAGCAAAAGCTGGACGTTTGTCTTTTTTGCTCCAAACAGCGCCGAAAGTGAAAAAAGGTGCTTTTGAGGATAGCGTGCGCAGGAAAGCAGAGAGGGCCAAATTGTCTGGGGCATTTGAAGGGGTTCCAGGAGGCAGTGAGAAGCAGCATCACTTTTCCCC
>NW_028126922.1:0-5000 GCF_965231255.1 Vanellus vanellus | reverse complement strand
ACTCAGCAATTACCATCACTGGCAAAACAGACTCAACTTGGGGAAAATGGATTTATTGCCAGTCAAATGAGAGTAGAGTAATGAGAAAACAAAACCAAATCTTAAAACACCTTCCCTGCCCCCCTCCCTTCTTCCCAGGCTCAACTTCACTCCCGATTTTCTCTACCTCCTCCCCCCCTACCCCAGCAGCACAGAGGGACGGGGAATTGGGGTTGCAGTCAGTTCATCACGTTATCTCTGCCACTCCTTGCTCCTCAAAGAGAGGGCTCCTCATGCTCTTCCCCTGATCCAGCATGGGGGCCCTCCCATGGAAGACAGTGCTCCACTAACTTCTCCAACATAAGTCCTTCCCACGGGCTGCAGTTCTTCACAAACTGCTCCAGTGTGGGTCACTTCAGGAACAGACTGCTCCAGTGTGGGTCCCCCATGGGGTCACAAGTCCTGCCAGCAAACCTGCTCCAGTGTGGGTTCCTCTCTCTATGGGTCCACAGGTCCTTCCAGGAACCTGTTCCAGCATGGGCTTCCCACGGGGCCACAGCCTCCTTCAGGCATCTACCTGCTCCAGTGTGGGGTCCTGCACGGGCTGCAGGTGGATATCTACTCCAGCGTTAACCTCCATGGGCTGCACGGGCACAGCCTGCCTCGCCATGGTCTTCACCACGGGTTGCAGGGGAATCTCTGCTTCAGCATCTGGAGCACCTTCTCTTCCTCCCTCTTCACTGACTTTGGTGTCTACAGGGCTGTTTCTCTCACGTATTCTCATTTCTCTCTCTGCTGTTATTCATCTGCATCTTTTTTCCCCTCTTCTTGAATATGTTATCTCAGAGGTGCTACCACCGTCACTGATGGGCTTGACCTTGGCCAGCGGCATGTCTGTCTTGGAGCTGGCTGGCCTTGTCTCTGTTGGACATAGGGGAAGCTTCTAGCAGTTTCTCACAGAAGTCAACCCTGTAGCCCCGCCCCCCCCCCTCCCCCCCCCCCCCCAAAACCTTGCCATGCAAACCCAATACACTTTTTAAATAATGTAGGAGTTACTGCATTTTGAAGAATGATTTAATTTGAATATGTTTTCAAGAGTTACAGCTAAAACCTCCCAAAAAGGAGGTCAGTTGCCTTAGAGATGCTTCAAAGTGTTTATTTAGATCAAAGGGATGTGCAGTTTCTCTTGCCGTATAATATCTTGTCACTGGTGATAATAGTAATGATGGTGTTTTAAGGCTGGGAGTAAAGTTGCTTGTTTAAGGGTAGCGGTGTTTGTGTTTTGGTGTCTTTTGGTTTTGGATTTTTTTTTTTTTTTTTTTTTCAAAGGACCTCAGCTTTGTATGTTACACTAGGTAGAAAATGAAGGGTTCTGTGTGGAATAGGCCATAAGCATGTATATGCTGAAACTTGGCAAGACACATACTGCTTTATTTGGTGATTTACTAGTTCCTTGGGTTTTGTGTGGAAATGTATTCTGCTTTTTCATGCTTTTAACCTTTTCATTGGTGAATTGAGGCTAATTTATAAATTCAAGTCAGTGTATGTGGAGATTGTCACTTCTCAGATTCAGCTTTGTATTGTCAATGACTATGAAGTTCCCAGCTTTTTATGTATAATCTGTTCAATATGATTGTTTAACCATGGTGATATATGCTTTTGTGTTAATTGCCTAATACCTCTGTAAATTTCCCCCCCTACAAAATGAGCAGAACTCACTCCTTTGCCAAGGTATTGTGAAGGTTTTTCACTTGTGTTACTCATGGCTTAATGTCTTCTGTTTTCAAATCAATCTTGAAGAAAACATCAGGCTCTAATGAAACAAGAAATGGAAACTATTTTATTGAGACAGAAGCAACTGGAGGAAACAAATCATCAATTAAGGGAGAGGGCTGGAGATATCCGTCGTAGCTTGCGAGATTTGGAATTAACAGATGATTGCTATGAGAAGCTAAAGTCTCTTCCTGAAGAACAGCTTTCTATCCCTGAATATGTTTCTGTGAGTATTTCTTTCTGTATTGGTTTAAAATATAGCTGTGTCCCGAGTCTGGCTGGGAACTAGTTTACTTTCTTCATAGCAGATTGAATCTTGCTGTGTTTTCAATTTGTGGCTAAAACAGAGTTGGTATTTGCTGTTGCTGGACAGTATTTGCACAGCATCAAGGCTTTCTGTTTTCCACACTCTGCCTTCCCCTGTCCCCCATGAGCAGGCTAGGGATGCTCATGAGATTGAGAGGGAACACAGCTGACCCTAATTGGCCAAAGAAATAGTCTGTACCATCTGATGTCATGGTCAGCAATATAAACTGGAGGTAGAGAAAGAAAGAGGAGATGGGGGGGTGGCTTCCAAGGTGGTTATTGATCAGACACTGGCTGGACATCAGTCTGCTTGTTGGAGGTGGTGAGTGATTGTCTTTGTGTGGCTGTGTTTTTCTTGTTGGTGTTTTTTTTTTTTTTTTTTAAACTAATCTCTTTCCTTCACTAATTAAACTGTTGAGAAAACTTGACACCTGAGTTTTCTTGCTTTTGTTCTTCCCCCTTTCTCCCCTGTCCTGCTCCCACTGGAGGCAGCAAGTGAGTGAGTGGCCATACAGGTGCTTGGCTGCTGGCCAGTGTCAATCCACCACAAGCTGTAAATTGCTTTTATTTTTAAATAAAGGGATGTACGTATAGTAGAAGCCAATCTCTGCTTCTAGAATTCTTATTCTTCCCCAACTAGAAATGAAAAACCTTCAGCTGTAGATATACTTCTGGATCAGTCCTTTTTAACTGGATTCCAGTAGAGAACCTTTTAATCCCAGACTCCAATGTCTTAAAGAGAGTAGAAATGCTGATTTACTTTAAGAGAGTGAAGCAAACGGACTATTAAGATTCAATGGTGGACACACCTTGATGATATGTAATACAGCAGGCTGAAAATAGGAATTTGAAACTCAGCTTGCCAGAACCACAAGTTGAGATGGCTCTTGCAAACATCCCTTACCTTTCCCTCGTGCTTTCTATCTGGCCCTTTCCTATCTGACTAAATGCAGAAGATAAAGTATACTTTTAAGATTTGTTTTCTTGATTTAAGAAGTTTGTTAATTATGGTTTATGGGTAGATGGGGAGGTAGGGGGGTACTCTGCTTGCAGTAAAAAGATGATGCCTTCACAGGCTATGGGATATATCCAGAGCATCCTGGCTTACTTCTGAGAATGAAGAGGATTTAGACATGTAAACTTTAATTCACCAAAGTATTAGCATTGTACTTATCTATAGAGCTAGTTGTTAAGGAAGCTGTAAATAATATAATGTTAAAAAGCTTAGTGCGTTTATTGAGGTATAGATGCTGCATGAATGAGTTCTCTTGCTGGATGAAAGTCATGGTATACTGTGCTCTAGATATGTACAGAGAAGTAAAACTTGTCATTTTTATCTAAAAGATGTTCTTGGAAACATCTTTTCAAACGTTCCAAAACTTGGACTTTCGAAAGTACTGGGAAAATCTTAAGGCTCTGAGTGATAAACAAGAATACTTAGCTTGGGGCCTGTTAGGTTATTACACTGTAGCTGTCTACTGTACCCACTGCCCTCTGTAGAAGTATTTGAGGGTTTTTTGTTGATTCCTGCACCACCATGGTCGACAAAGCAGATTTTTGACACAAACTGAAATTCATGTCAGCTTGCTTGAAATTGGTGCAGAGGAGGCTTCAGGACTTTGATTGACAGTTAGTACAAAAGACTGTGTAGCTGAGTGTGACAGATACAAGGAGTTAGTAACTTTGCCAGCTGCTTTAAGTGAAGTTGTCACAGCACAATTGGAGTACTTAGATTGTATTTGTGAGGAGAAAGGGGCTCTAAAAAAAGAAGTAAAGCGGGAGATGTGAGTAACAGCCGCCTTCTACCCCTAATCTACTTATCTTTTCCTCTTCTGTTCAGCAGTAAATGCTACTTTTGTCTGTGACTCAAACTCCACTGCTTATGTGTTCAGTGAAGCCCCTTGCCTCTTTACACGTGTCACTTTTAACTTCTGAAGAAGTCCTTTTTTTGGCCAAATTCCCCCCCCTCCCCCCAGAGGACATTCTAAATATATACTCTGGTAAGATGCTGGGTTTTGCTACTTCTCTCAACTTCTTTTGGCAACAGGATCAGTGTGAACCTGAGATTATCAATTCAGCTCAGTGATTGTTTATCATTACTTCCAGTTATTCAGCTGATACAGATGCTGGGAGGCTACAGAACTGTTTTGCATATCTTGTCTATGCATCCATTTAGTTTCTGAAGGCTACGAAAAGCATGTTGAAGAGAAAAAGTATTTTTTCTGATGCTGTTTTCTGCTTTGCTTACCTAGGGAAGAATTGTGCATTTCTTGGGCAGGTAAAATCTCTGGCTCCAGATCTATGTGCAGACTAATAGTATAATCTACTGATATTAGAGTAAAATTCTCCTTGGCAAGAAAGAGTTCTGCTTACGGCAAATCTGAGCAAGAAACCTCCAGACTCTTTTTCCTATTTATCAATTTTAAAATACTGCCTTACAACTCTCTAGGATAGGACAGAAGTAAATGTATATATAATGCTTACACTTTTTTTGAAACCTGATATACTGGACAAACAGCAGGAAGTGATTAAATACAGATTTTGTGTATAGATATATTGCAAGTTTAAAATACTAGAATTAAAACAAACGTGAGATGTTTTTCACTGTTCTTCCACAAAGGGGTGCAATAGTGACATGTTAGAGCAAAGACTAAGCAATATTTAACGTTAATGATGATGACAAATGAAAAACGATGTTTTAAGCATCTTTCTCTTAAAATCATGCTTTTTTGTTTTGAACGTATGTAAAAATTTTTTTTACCATTTATAAGATTTTTTTTTTTTTTTTTTAGAAGCAGTATATGCAAAATATTAAAGCACTTCAGGGTTTGAGCAGCTGAATCACTGAATTTGTTTGGTAAAGTTACACTTTTGTGTACTCTCCTTTAAAAATTTTTTACCAAGTTGTTTAAAAATGGTATCTGTGAATTCTGCTTGTTCCA
>NW_028126923.1:0-10500 GCF_965231255.1 Vanellus vanellus | reverse complement strand
GGTGGAGTCGCCGTGGCTCCGCCTCTAAAGGGGCGTGCCGGCAGCGCAGGGGTGGAGTCTCCCATTGGCCCGCCCCTGAGGGGGGCGTGTCGCCGCGCCGGCCCCGCCCCCTCCCCACCGCCGCCCCCGCTGCCGCCGCGCGGAGGGACACGGGAGTGGCGGCAGTGGGGGGGGGGGGCAGAGGGTTTTTGGGGGGTTCCGGGTGTTTTTGGGGGGTCTGAGGAGCCCCGGGGGGGTCCCCGCCATGACCCCCGAGGAGGTGACGTACTTGGCCGTGCTGCTCTGCTCCATCCCCGTCGGCTTCGCCTTCAAAGGCCGTGGTGAGGGGGGGGGACGGGGGCGGGGGGTTGGGGGGGGTCCGAGGGGGGGGTCAGAGGGGGTTCAGAGGGGTTGGGGGGGCCTGAGGGGTCCTGGGGGCGGTCAGACGGGTCGGGGGGTCCGGGGGTGTCCTGAGGGGGGTCAGAGGGGTCGGGGGGGTTCAGAGGGGTTGGAGGGGTTGTCTGGGGGGTCTGAGGGGGGGCTGAGGGGTCCTGGGGGGGGTCAGAGGGGGTCCGGGGGGGTCCTGAGGGGGGTCAGAGGGGTCGGGGAGGTCCAGGGGGGTCTGGGGGGGGTCCTGAGGGGTCCTGGGGGGGGTCGGGGGGGTCTGGGGGGGTCCTGAGGGGTCCTGGGGGGGGTCAGAGGGGTTGAAGGGTGTCCGGGGGGGTCCTGAGGGGGTTCAGAGGGGTTGAGGGGGTCTGGAGGAGTCTGAGGGGGGGGCTGAGGGGTCCTGGGGGGGGTCAGAGGGGTCAGGGGGGGTCCGGGGGGGTCCTGAGGGGGATCAGAGGGGTCGGGGGGGTCCGGAGGGGGTCTGGGGGGGATTCAGGGGGTCCTGGGGGGCTCAGGGGGGTCTTGAGGGGCTTCAGAGGGGTTGGGGGGATCTGGGGGGGGTCCTGAGGGGTTCTGGGGGGGGTCAGAGAGGTCGGGGGGGTCCTGGGGGGGGTCAGAGGGGTCGGGGGGAAGTCCTTCGGGGGGGGTCGGGGGGACCTGGAGTGGTTCAGGAGGGTCGGGGGGGGGAATTTGGGGGACACCGGGGGGGGTCTGGGGGGGTATTTGGGGGGGCCCTGTGGGGGGTTGGGGGGTATTTGGGGGTTTCAGGGGGGTATTTGGAGGGGGGGGGGGGGGGTGTTCCTGCCCCCTGACCTTTCCCCCCCCCCCCTCCCCCCCCAGGCCCGCGCGCGCGGCAGTTCGGGGGGGCGGCGGTGGGGGCGGGGCTGACGCTGGTGACGTGCGGAGCGCACGCGCTGCACTCCCTCCTCACCGTCGCCGGCACGTGGGTGCTGCTCCGCCTCCTGCCCAGGTGGGGGCGGGGCCAAGCGGGGGGGGCGGGGCCAAGCAGGGGGCGGGGCCAAGCGGGGGGCGGGGCCAAGCGGGGGTACTGAGTCCATGGGGGAATCTCAGGTCTATTGGGGGGGGGGGGGGGGGGGGGCTGAGTCTATGGGGGGGGGGTCTCAGGTCCATGGGGGGGTCCTGAGTCCATGGGGGGGTCCTGAGTCTATGGGGGGGGGGGTCTCAGGTCCATGGGGGGGTCCTGAGTCTATGGGGGGGGGGGTCCTGAGTCCATGGGGGGTCCTGAGTCTATGGGGGGGGTCCTGTGTTTATGGGGGGGGTCTCAGGTCCATGGGGGGGTCCTGAGTCCATAGGGGGGGGTCCTGAGTCTATGGGGGGGGTCCTGAGTCTATGGGGGGGGGGTCCTGAGTCCATGGGGGGTCCTGAGTCTATGGGGGGGTCCTGTGTTTATGGGGGGGGTCTCAGGTCCATGGGGGGGGGTCTCAGGTCCATGGGGGGGTCCTGAGTCCATGGAGGGATCCTGAGTCCATGGGGGGGGGTCCTGAGTCCATGGGGGGGGGTCCTGAGTCTATAGGGGGGTCCCAAACCCCTGTATCAATGGGGAGGGGGCTCTGGGTCTATGGGGGGGGGTCTTGAGTCCGGGGGGGGGGTGTCCTGTGCCCATGGGGGGGTCTCAGGTTGGGGGGGGGGCTGGTTCCATGAGGGGGGGGGTGGGTCTGAGGGGGGGCGCCCGCTGGGGCTCGTTAAGCCACAGAAGTTCGTTATTGCGCCACGGGGTAATTTGGGGGGGGCAGGAAGGAAGAGGTGCAAAGGACTGTGGGAAGAGGCAGTTGGGGGGTTCCGGGGGGGGGCAGCCCCGGTGCATTGTGGGACCCCCCCTCCCCCCAGGCGCTGCGGGGGGGCCACCCTGGTCTGGACTTTCGGGTACCTCCTGTTCTTCCGCACTCTGGGGATGTGGGGGGGCCCCGAGCCCCCCCCCTACGCCAACGCCCTCCAGCTCCTGCTCACCCTCAAGGTGGGGGGGGGAGGGGGTGAAGGGAGGGGGTCGGGGGGCAATTGGGGTCGGGGGGGCATCTGGGGGGGGATGGGGGTCGGGGGGGGGCGTCTGGAGGGGCAATTGGGGTCTGGGAGGGGGAATTGGGGTGGGGAGGGGGGGTTGGGGGGCAGATTTAGGGTGGGGAGGGGGGTCTGGGGGGGGAGAGGATTTAGGGGGGTCCTGGGGGGGGATTTGGGGTGAGGGGGTGCTGGGGGGGGCAGATGGGGGTGGGGAGGGGATAAATTTCGCAGGGGGGGGCGGGGAATGGGGAGGGCAATAGGCACCACTGGGGTGTGAAAGGGGGCGGGGCTTGGTCCTGGGTGGGCGTGGTCAGGGGTGGAGCCACCGAGAGGGGTGGAGTTAAAGCTCCTCGTGGGGGGCTGCTGGGAGGGTGAGAGGTGGGGCTTGGTCCGGGGGGCGTGGTCACAGGGCTCAGGGCGGGGCCAAGGGTGGGTGGGGTTAGCAAGGGCGTGGTCACATATGAGGGGGCGGAGCCTCACCTGCCCGGCCCCGCCCCCCCCAGATGGTGAGCCTGGCCAGCGACGTGCAGGAGATGCGGGAGGCGGGGCTGAAAGAGGTGACATCAGAGGAGGAGGAGGAGCTGATTGGCGGTCCCCTGAAGAGCTGCCCGGGATTGGTGGAAATCCTCTGCTACAGCTACTGCTACCTGGGGCTGCTGACGGGTGAGATGGGGGGCCATGGGGGGGCCTGGGTCCCCCGAATCCCTATGGGTCCCTATGGGGAGATGTGGGGCTCTATGGGGCGATGTGGGGCCCGGGTCCCCTGAATCCCTATGGGGCTCTATGGGGCCCGGGTCCCCCTGAATCCCTGTGGGGCTCTGTGGGGCTCTATGGGGCCCAGGTCCCCCAAATCCCTATAGGGCAATGTGGGGCCTGGGTCCCCCCGAATCCCTATGGGGCTCTGTGGGGCCTGGGTCCCCCTGAATCCCTATGGGGCTCTGTGGGGCCTGGGTCCCCCGAATCCCTATGGGGCTCTGTGGGGCTCTGTGGGGCCCGGGTCCCCCCAAATCCCTATGGGGCTCTATGGGGCTCTGTGGGGCCCGGGTCCCCCGAATCCCTATGGGGCTCTATGGGGCTCTGTGGGGCCCGGGTCCCCTGAATCCCTATGGGGCTCTGTGGGGCCCGGGTGCCCCGAATCCCTGTGGGGCAATGTGGGGCCCAGGTCCCCCTGAATCCCTATGGGGCTCTGTGGGGCCCGGGTCCCCCCGAATCCCTATGGGGCAATGTGGGGTCTGGGTCCCCCGAATCCCTATGGGGCTCTATGGGGCTCTATGGGGCTCTATGGGGCCCGGGTCCCCCCGAATCCCTATGGGGCTCTATGGGGCTCTATGGGGCTCTATGGGGCCCGGGTCCCCCTGAATCCCTATGGGGCTCTGTGGGGCGATGTGGGGCTCTATGGGGCTCTGTGGGGCCCGGGTCCCCCGAATCCCTATGGGGCTCTGTGGGGCTCTACGGGCCCCGGCGTCCCCCCCCAACCCCCCCCTCTCCCCGCAGGCCCCTTCTACCGGCTGAGCACCCACCGGGACTGGGTGCGGGGCCCGGTGCCGGCGCCGTGCTGGCGGCGGGTGCTGGGGCGGGTGCGGTGGGCGCCGGCGCTGGGGGCGCTGGGGGAGGGGGCGGCGCGGCTCTTCCCGCTGGGCCACGTGCGCGCCGCCGCCTTCGCCTCCCGCCCCTTCGCCCTCCGCCTCTTCTACATGGCGCCCGTCTTCTTCGCCTTCCGCATGCGCTTCTACGTGGGCTGGCTCTGCGCCGAGGCCGCCTGCCTGGCCGCCGCCTTCGGGGGGTACCCCCCCGCCGCCCACCCCCGCCCCGGCAGGGGGCCCACCCGGCCCTGCCCCCGCCCCCCGCGGTGAGGGGACGGGGGGGGGGGACGTGGGAGGGGGGGGGAGACAGGGGGGCATAAGGGGGCATAGGGACATGGGGGGACGGGGGGGGGGACACGGGGGGGTTATGGGGACATGGGGGGGCAGGGGGGGGACATGGGGGGGACAGGGGGGCATAAGGGGGCAGGGGGACATGGGGGGGCGGGGGGGGACAGGGGGGCATAAGGGGGCATAGGGACGGGGGGGTTATGGGGACACGGGGGGGACAGGGGGGCATAAGGGGGCAGGGGGACATGGGGGGGACACGGGGGGGGACACAGGGGGGACAGGGGGGCATAAGGGGGCAGGGGGACATGGGGGGGACGGGGGGGGACACGGGGGGGTTATGGGGACATGGGGGGGCAGGGGGGGGACACGGGGGCATAAGGGGGCAGGGGGACATGGGGGGGACACAGGGGGGACAGGGGGGCATAAGGGGGCAGGGGGACATGGGGGACATGGGGGACGTGGGGGCATAGGGACGTGGGGGGGCATGGGAGGGACACGGGGGCATAGGGGGACACAGGGGGGCGTAGGGGGGGACACGGGGGGGGACACACAGGGGCATAAGGGGACATGGGGGATGTGGGGGCATAGGGACATGGGGGGCATAGGGGGGGACATGGGGGGACACGGAGGGGGGACACACAGGGGCATAAAGGGGCATGGGGGGGACACAGGGACGACACAGGGACATGGGAGGGACACGGGGGGGACACAGGGGCATAAGGGGGGACATGGGGACACACACGGGGGCATAAGGGGGCATGGGGACATGGTGGACGTAGGGGCATAAGGACATGGGGGGACGGGGGGACATGGGGGGGCATAGGGACGTGGGGGGCATAGGGGGGGACACGGAGGGGGGGACACGGGGGGGACACAGGGGGGCATAGGGACATGGGGGGACACGGGGGCATAGGGGGGGACACGGGGAGGGACACGAGGGCATGGGGGGACATGGGGGGGACATGGGGGGGGCATAGGGGGCATAGGGACATGGGGGGACAAGGGGACACAGGGGAGGGGACATGGGCACAGGGGGACATGGGGGGACACAGGGACGTGGGGAGATGGAGGGGGGGTGGGGATGGGGGGACATGTGGGGACATGGGGAGACTCAGAGGACACGGGGACGTGTTGGGACGGGGGGGTATTTGGGGACACAGAGGACATGTGGGGACAGGGGGGCACAGGGGACACGGGCTATAGGGGGACACGGGGGAGGTGGGGGGACGTGGGGGCATTTGGGGACATGGGGGCATTTGGGGACCTCGGGGACACGTGGGGGGAAAAAGGGATGTGGGGGTCATGGACCCTGGGGGGGGGCAGGGGGGTGTGGGGACACGGGGGGGGGGGGACATGGGGACGAGGGGGACATGGGGACAAGGAGGGATGTGGGGGGACGCGGGGGACAAGGAGATGGTGGGGGGATATGGGGGGACACAGCGACGTGGGGGCATGGGGGGGGGGGGACACGGGGGGGAGACGGGGGGCGGTGGTTACCGGGGGTCGCGGTGCCGCGGCGGTGACGCGCAGTGCCGCGCTGGGCCCAGGGGGGCGGCGCTGTCCCCGGGGGAGTGGGACTACGAGACCATCCGCACCATCGACCCGTGGGGCACCGAGCGGTGCCGCCGGTTCCGGGAGGGGATGCGCCACTGGAACATGACGGTGCAGTGGTGGCTCGCGCACTACGTCCACCGCAGGGGCCCCCGCGGGCCCCCCGCCCTGCGGTCAGCACTGGGAGGGGCACTGGGAGGCACTGGGAGGGGGATTGGGGGCACTGGGGGGGACGGGCAGGGGGATAGGGGGCACTGGGAGGCACTGGGAGGGGGATTGGGGGCACTGGGGGGACGGGCAGGGGGATAGGGGGCACTGGGGTGGACAGGCAGGGGGATAGGGGGCACTGGGAGGCACTGGGAGGGGGATTAGGGGCACTGGGAGGGACAGGCAGGGGGATAGGGGGCACTGGGAGGCACTGGGAGGGGGATTGGGGGCACTGGGGGGGGATTGGGAGGGGGATTGGGGGCACTGGGGAGGACTGGGAGGGGGATTGGGGGCACTGGGATAGAGTGGGAGGGGGACTGGGGACACTGGGAGGGGGACTGGGGGCACTGGGGGGGACGGGCAGGGGGATAGGGGGCACTGGGAGGCACTGGGAGGGGGATTGGGGGCACTGGGGGGGACAGGCAGGGGGATAGGGGGCACTGGGAGGGGGATTGGGGGCACTGGGGGGGACGGGCAGGGGGACTGGGGGCACTGGGAGGCACTGGGAGGGGGATTGGGGGCACTGGGGGGGACTGGGGGCACAGGGGGGGACTAAGGGGGGACTGGGGAGGACTGGGACGGGGATTGGGGACACTGGGGAGGACTAAGGGGGCACTGGGAGGGGGATTGGGGGCACTGAGGGGGACTAAGGGGGCACTGGGAGGGACTGGGAGAGGGATTAGGGGCACTGGGAGGGGGATTGGGGGCACTGGGAGGGATGGGCAGGGGGACTGGGGGCACTGGGAGGCACTGGGAGGGGGATTGGGGGCACTGGGGGGGGGATTGGGAGGGGGATTGGGGGCACTGGGGAGGACTGGGAGGGGGATAGGGGGCACTGGGGAGGACTACGGGGGCACTGGGAGGGACTGGAAGGGGGATTGGGGGCACTGGGGAGGACTACGGGGGCACTGGGAGGGGGACTGGGGGCACTGGGGGGGACTAAAGGGGCACTGGGAGAGGAATTGGGGGCACTGGGGAGGACTAAGAGGGGACTGGGAGGGGGATTGAGGCACTGGGAGGGAGTGGGAGGGGGATTGGGGTGTGCGTGGAGGATTTGGGGGCTGTGGGGGGGATTTGGGGGCGCAGGGGGGGTTCTGGGGCACCCCCAACCCCCCCGCGCCCCCCCAGGAGCGCCCACCCCCCCCCCAACCCAACCCCAGGGGCACACAGGGGGGATTTGGGGGGCTGTGGGGGGGGATTTGGGGGCTGTGGGGGGGATTTGGGGGCGGGGGGGACCTTGGGGGCGCAGGGGGGGTTCTGGGGCGCCCCCAACCCCCCCTGTGCCCCCCCAGGAGTGCCCCCCCCCCCCCAACCCAACCCCAGGGGCACCCAGGGGGGATTTGGGGGGCTGTGGGGGGGATTTGGGGGGCTGTGGGGGGGGATTTGGGGGCTGTGGGGGGGACTTTGGGGTCCCCAACCCCCCCTGTGCCCCCCCAGGAGCGCCCACCCCCCCCCAACCCAACCCCAGGGGCACCCAGGGGGGATTTGGGGGTGTGTGTGGATTTGGGGGGCTGTGGGGGGGATTTGGGGGCTGTGGGGGGGATTTGGGGGCGGGGGGGACCTTGGGGGCGCAGGGGGGGTTCTGGGGCGCCCCCAACCCCCCCTGTGCCCCCCCAGGAGCGCCCACCCCCCCCCAACCCAACCCCAGGGGCACCCAGGGGGGATTTGGGGGTGTGTGTGGATTTGGGGGGCTGTGGGGGGGGATTTGGGGGCGGGGGGGACCTTGGGGGCGCAGGGGGGGTTCTGGGGCGCCCCCAACCCCCCCTGTGCCCCCCCAGGAGCGCCTGGACCATGCTGGTGTCGGCCTACTGGCACGGGCTGCATCCGGGCTACTACCTGAGCTTCCTGAGCGTGCCGCTGTGGCTGGCGGCCGAGGGGGCGGCCGAGGCGGCCCTGGGGGGGCGCGGGGGGCCCTGGGGGGGGGCACTGGTGCGGGGGACCCACTGGTTCCTCAAGATGAGGGCCTACGAGTACCTGTGCATGGGCTTCGTGCTGCTGGAGGGGGGGGCCACGCTGCGCTACTGGGCCTCCGTCGGCTTCTGCCTTCACCTCCTGCCCCTCCTCATCCTCCTGCTGGCCGCCGGGGCCGCCCCGCCGCGGGGGGGGGCGGGAGAAAGGGGGGAGGGGGGGGGCGCCCCCCCCGGCCGGGAATTGGGGGGGGACCCCTCCGAGAGGCGGGAGGTGGGGGAGGGCGACCCCTCCCCCGGGGACCCCAACCTGAGGAAGAGGAGGGACCCCCCCCACCCCCGGGAACCCCCCAAGCCATGAAACTGGGGGGGGGCCCAATATTTGGGGGGAGGGGGGGGCAGAAAAGGGACCCCCCACCCCCGGGGACCCCAATATTTGGGAGTGGAGGGGGCAGAAAAGGGACACACACACACCCCCCTCCAGGGACCCCCCCATGAGGAAGAGGAGGGACCCCCCCACCCCCGGGGACCCCAATATTTGGGAGTGGAAGGGGCAGAAAAGGGACCCCCCACCCCCTCCAGGGACCCCCCACCCCCGGGGGACCCCAATATTTGGGGGGGGTACCCCCCAACCTCTGCAGGCGGGTGAAGGGAGGGAGGAATTTGGAGGGGGGGGATATGGGGGTTCACCCCCCCCAAGGGGGGGTTGGGGGGCTGCAGGGACCACATGGGGGGGGTGGGGGGGCTCAGGGGGGAGTTGGGGGGCTCAGGTATGGGGGGGGGGGGCAGCAACCAGGGGGTGATGGCACATGGAGCTCCCCCCCCCCCCTCAAAAAAATATTTTAAACTAAATAAAGTGGTTTTTTTGAGTGACCGCCCCCTCCCCCCCGTGGCATTGGGTGGTTTTGGGGACCCCCCAGGGGTCTCACATGGGGGGGGGGAGAGAGTCCCCCCAAACCAGATCCAAACCGCCCCAAAACTGACCCCCCCAAAACTGAGCCAACACCCCCAAACTGCCCCAAATACCCCTGAAATTGACACAACTACCCCTGAAATGGGTCAGTTTTCGGGGTATTTGTGTCCAAGACCCCCTAAAACTGACGCCAAACTGCCTAGAACTGCCCCAAATACCCCCAAAATTGGTCCAACTGCCCCCAAAATGGACCCAAAACACCCTAAAATGGGCCAAACACCCCCCAAACCCCTCCCAACCCCCCAAAACACCCTAAAAATGACCCAACGAGCTCTAAAACCCCTTTCACTCTCAAAGTGACCCAATACCCCCTAAAATTGACCCAACGCTTCCTCAAAACTGAGCCAACACCCCCAAACCGCCCCTGAAATGCCCCTGAAAATGGACAAAGCAAACCCCTAAAACGGATCGGTCACCCCCAAAACTGACCCGAGAGCCTCAAAAATTGGCGCCTCACCCTCAAAGTGACCCAAAGCGCCCCCAAAATGGACAGAAAAGCACCCTAAAGCGGATCAAAGGCCCCCCTAAAACTGAGCCTTCGCCCCCTGAAATGGCCCCAACACCCCCCAAATGGCCCCAACACACTCTAAAACAAACCCCAAACTGCCTAAAACACTCCCAAATGAAGCCAAAATTGCCTAAACTGGACCCTGAGCCACCAGGGCCGGCTCCGACCGGGCCCAGAGAAATGAGGTAAATCTGACCCAAACCTGAGCCAAATCTGAGCTAAACCTGAGGTGAATCTGAGCCGAACATGAGGTAAATCTGAGCCGAACATGAGGTAAATCTGAGCCCGAACATGAGGTAAATCTGAGCCGAACATGAGGTAAATCTGAGCCGAACATGAGGTAAATCTGAGCCGAACATGAACTAAAACTCAACTAAACGTGAACTACATCTGAACCAAACTTGAGATAAATCTGATCTAAACCTGAGATAAACCTGAGCCAAACTTGAGATAAACTTGAGGCAAAAACCGGGCTAAACCTGAGGTAAACCCGAGCTAAACCTGAACCAAACCTGAGCTAAATCTGGGCTAAACCTGAAGTAAATCTCATCCAAACCTCAACTAGAACTCAGCTAAACCTGAGGTAAATCTGAACCAAACGTGAGGTAAATCTGAGCCAAACCTGAGGTAAACTCGAGCCAAACCCGTGCCGGGGGGTCCCGGGGGGGTCCCGGGGGTCCCTCAGGCCGCTCCCGACGCCCCCCTCCCCCCAACACCCCCTCAGCTCGGGCGCCTCAGCGCTCAAAATGGCGCCGCTCCCACAATGCCCCGCGAGAGGCGGGAAACGGCGACTCCCGGCATGCCACGGGGCGCGCGGAGGAAGAAGGTGGGCGGGGCGAAAGCGCTGGGCCAATCAGAGAGCGAGGGCGGGGCGCGAGGGCGCGGCCTAGACGCGGCCTGGACGGCGGCGGCAGCGGCGGCCATGAACATCCTCCCGAAGAAATCGTGGCATGTCCGGAACCGGGATAACGTGGCGCGCGTGCGGCGGGACGAGGCGGAGGCCGAAGCGGAGCGGCGGAAACGGGACGCCCGAGCGCTGAGGGCCGAGCAGGAGGCGAGGGCGCATGCGCGGGGGGGGGGGGGGGCGGTGCAGTGGCGGGC